>NC_043968.1:66019077-66082593 GCF_902148855.1 Sphaeramia orbicularis | reverse complement strand
GAGAGAGGAGAGAGAAGAGAGAAGAAGAGAGAGAGAAAGAAAAAAGAAGAATCAGGACCATGGACAGAGTTCTTCGACTAGAGTGGGTTGCACCGTAAGGGAGCGTTCCATCTCCACGGGGCGGTTTGAGAAATGCTAGAACTAAGTGTTAAGCTTTACGTTCTGCTTGAGACAAAACATCCTTGTCTCAAAAGTTACCAAATCAGCTTCTTCTTGCGTGAAACGCTAAAAAATGACATTTTTACCAAGAGTCAGAAAAGCATGAAAACACTAAAAACAAGTCAGAAATAAGTGTTTCATGGCTTTTTTTGTCAAAGTCTTATCAGTTCATGAAGTTTTGCTTGAGAAAAAAAACATCCAAGTCACAACCTGACAAAAATAACTTCTTTTCGTCTGAAACGCTGAAAAATGACATTTTTTTCCTCTTCGACTCAGAAAAGCATGAAAACACTAAAAACAAGTAAGAAATAAGTTTATTATGTCAGTTTCTTAAAAGTCTTCTCAAATCATGTTGTTCTGCTTGAAAAAGAACATCTTTGTCTCAAAGTGACCAAAAAAGCTGCTTTTCGCATGAAACGCTCAAAAATGACATTTTTGCCTCTTCTACTCAGAAAAGCATGAAAAGACAAAAAAACAAGTCAGAAATAGGTGTTTCATTGCTGTTTATCAAAGTCTTATCAGTTCATAACGTTTTGCTTGAGAAAAACATCCTTTTCTCAAAGTGACAATAAAAGTTTTTATCGTCTGAAACGCTCAAAAATGACATTTTTGCCTCTTCTACTCAGAAAATCATGAAAACACTAAAAACAAGTCTAAAATAAGTGTTTTATGGCTGTTTTGTTAAAGTCTTATCAGTTCATGACGTTTTGCTGGAGAAAAAAAACATCCTTTTCTCAAAGTGACCAAAACAGCTTCTTATCATCTGAAACGCTCAAAAATGACATTTTTCCTCTTCTACTCAGAAAAGCATGAAAACACTAAATACAAGACAAAATAGGTGTTTAATGGCTGTTTTGTAAAAGTCTTATTAGCTCATGACGTTTTGCATGAGAAAAAAAACATCTTTGTCTCAAAGTGACCAAAACAGCTTCTTATCGTCTGAAACGCTCAAAAATGACATTTTTGCCTCTTCTACTCAGAAAAGAATGAAAACCTAAAAAAACAAGTCAGAAATAATTGTTTTACTGCTTTTTCTTAAAAGTATTCTCAAATCATGAAGTTCTGCATGAAAAAAAAACATCTTTGAAAGTGACCAAAACAGCTTCTTATCGTCTGAAACGCTCAAAAATGACATTTTTGCCTCTTCTACTGAGAATAGAATGAAAACACGAAAAACAAGTAGGAAATAAGGGTTTTATTGCATTTTTGTTAAAGTATTATCAAATCATTAAGTTCTTCTTGAAAAAAAGCATCCTTGTCTCAAAGTGACCAAAACAGCTTCTTATCGTCTGAAACGCTAAAAAATGACGTTTTTGCCACTTCTACTCAGAAAAGAAGAAAAACGAAAAAAAAAACAAGTCAGAAATAAGTGTTTTATTACTTTTTTGTCAAAAACTTACCAGTTCATAACATTTTCCTTAAGACAAAAACATTTTTCTTAAAGTTACAAAAAAAGCTTCTTATGGTCTGAAAGGCTCAAAAATGACATTTTTTAGTATCTTCTACTCAGGAAAAAAAAGGAAAACCGAGAGTTCTAGGCATTGTGGTGAGCTTGTAGCCTTTAGCCCAGCGCTAAGATCCCGGAGCCTTGAACTGAACACGAGACCGGCGCCCGGAGCCCGTAGCCTAGTAATGACCCCAAACATGGAGCCCGGAGGCTTGAGCCCGGAACCCGGAGGCCGGAACGCGTAGCCCAGGCCCGGAGGCCGTAGATCGGAGTCCGGAGCCTGTAGCCCCAAGACTGGAACTGAACCCGAGCCCGTAGTCTGGAGCCGTTAACCTTGAGACCGGAGCCTTCCACTTACAAATAACCTGGAGCCTTGAGTCTGGAGGGCGAAGCCTGAGCGCGGAGCTTAGAGAAACGTGCTCAAGGACTGGAGCTCGGAGCCCAGATCCTCAAACTGACACCGTACCTAGAGCCTTGAGCTCGGAGCATTGAGCCGTGAGCGTAGAGCCGTGAGCATGGAGATTTGAGCTTGGAGTCCGGAGCCTGGTAATGACCCCGTTCCTGGAGCCTAGAGCCCGTGCCTGGAGCCTGGAGCCTGGATCTTTGAGCCATTAACTTATCCAAAGCATTGGAGCATGGAGCCCGGAGTTTGGAGCCTGGAGCCTGGAACCCTTAATTGACCCAAAGCCGGAGCATGGCTCATGGAGCCTGGAGCTTGGAGCCTTAAGATAGGAGCCTGGAACCTGGAGCCCAAAGCCTGGAACTGACACTGAGCCTGGAGCCTGGAGCCTAGAGCCTGGAGCCTGGAGCCTGGAGCCTGGAACCTGGAGCCTGGAGCCTGGAACCAAGAGCCCACGACCTTGAAATTACCCTGAGCAAGGAACCTGGAGCCTTGACCTGGTGTTTGAGGCATGGAGCCTGGAGCCTTGAGCCTTGAGCCTTGAGCCTTGAGCCTTGAGTCTTGAGCCTGGAGCCATGAGTCTGGAGCTTGAGGTCCCGAACTTGGAGCCTGGAGCCTGGAGCCTTGAACTGAACCGGAGATTGGAGCCTGGAGACTGGAGCATGGAACTCACACCAAATCTGGAGCCGGATAATGGATCGATGAGCATGGAGCCTGGAGCCTGGAACCTGAGCCAGAGCTGGAACTGACGCCGAACCCGGACCCTAGAGCCTGGAGCCTCGAACTGATAATTAGCCTGGAGCCTGAGCCTGAGCCTGGAGTCTGGAACCCTGAAGAACCCTGAGCCCAAAGCCTGGAGCCCGGAGCCCGGAGCCTGGAGCCAGGAAAATCGAGACTTGAACTGAACCGAGAATGGAGCCCGGAGCCCGGAGCCTGGAGCCTGGACCCAGCCTGGAGCCAGGAGCCTTGAGCTTCGAGCTTGGAACTGATCCCGACCCCGGAACCTGGGGCCTGGAACCCGGAGCCTTGAACTAATCCCGATCCTGGAGCCATGAGCTTAGAGCCAGAAGCTTTGAGCCGGGAGCATGGAGCCCAGAGACTGGAAAAAACCCCGTGCCCAGAGTCTTTAGCCGGGGGCGTGGAACCCGGAGCCGGGAACTTACCCCAAACCCAAAGCCTGGAGCCTGATGCCAGGATCCCAGAACTTTGAACCTACACCATGCCCGGAGCCTAGAGCCTGGAGACTTAAGCTTGGAGCATGGAACTGACCCCGAATCCGGAGCCCGGATACTGGATCGATGAGCCTGGAGCATGGAGCCTGGAGCCTTTAGCCTGGAGCCTTGAACCTGGAACCTGGAACCTTGAGCCGAGAGCCTGGAACTGACGCCGAACCCGGACCCTAGAGCCTAGAACCCCGAGCCTCGAACTGATAATGAGCCATGAGCCTGGAGCCTGGACCAGGAGCCAGAGCCGGAGCCCGGAGCCCGGAGCCATGAGCAAGGAACCTCGAGACTGGAACTGAACCCGAGAATGGAGCCTGGAGCCCGGAGCCAAGACCTGGAGCGGGAGCCGGAGCCGGGAGCCGAGCCGGAGCCGGGAGCCCGGAGCCCGGAGCCCGGAGCCCGGCCTGGAACTCAACCCGAGCCCGAAGTCTGGAGCCGTTAACCTAAAGAACGAAGCCTGCCACTTTCAAATAACTTGGAGCCTTGAGTCTGGAGGGTAAAGCCTGAGCGCCGAGCTCATAGACACGGGCTTAAGGACTGGAGCTCGGAGCCCAGATCCTCAAACTGACCCTGTGCCCTGAGCCATAAGCCCGGAGCCTGGAACTGACCCTGAGCCTTGAGCCCGGAGCATGGAGCCATGAGCGTAGAGCTTTGAGCATGGAGATTTAAGCCTGCAGTCCGGAGCCTGGAAATTACCCCGTGCCTGAAGCCTGGAACCTGGAGCCTGGAACTGACCCCGAGCACGGAAACTTGAGCCTGGACCCTGGAGCCCGTAGACTGGAACTACGGGCTCCCAAGCTCAATGCTCAATGCTCCCAAGCCTGGAGCTCGGAGCATTGAGCCGTGAGCCTGGAGCCTGGAGCCTGGATTCTGGAGCCTAGAACTGACCCAAAGTGGGCAGCCTGGAACCTGGATTCTGAAGCCCGGAGCATGGAAATGACCCCGTTCTCAGAACCTGGAGGCCAGGGTTGAAACCCCGGCATGGAACTTACCCTGAGCTCGCAGCCTGAAGCCCGGAGCCCACAGGCCAGAGCATGGAATAAACCCCAAACCCGAAACCTTGGTCCTGAAGACCTGAGTCGGGAACTGATCGCGAGCCCAGAGCCTGGAGCGTTGAGACTGGAGCCTTTAGCCATGAGCCTGGAGCCAAGAGCCTGGAAGAAGACCCAAAGCCCGGAGCCTGGAGCCTCAAAATGACCCTCAGACAGGAAGCTGGGGCCTTGACCTTAAGTTTGGGTCATGGAGCCTGGAGCCTAGAGCCTGGAGCCTGGAACCATGAGCCTGGAGCCCGATGCGCAGTGCCTGAACCTGACCCCGAGCCTTGAGGCTTGAGCTTGGAGCCCAGAGCATGGAACAGACAACAAGCCCGGAGCCCTGTGCCTGGAACCAGGAGCCTGAGTGCGGAGCCTGGATCCTTTAGCCCGGAGCCTGGAACTGATCCTGAGCCTAGAGTCTTGAGCCGGTAGCCTGGAGCACAGAGTCTGCAACTGACCAAGATCCTGGAGCCTGGAGCCTTGAGCCTGGAGCTTGGAGCCATGAGCCTTGAGCCTTGAGCCAGCCGTGAGCCTGGAGCCTGGAGCCTAGTGCACAGAATCAAGAGCCAAGACCTTAAAGACTGGAGCCCGGAACCCAGATACTCGAAGTGACCCCGAGCCCGGAGAAAAGAACCGGAGCCTTGAACTGACCATGAACATTGAGCCTTGATCCTTGAGCCTGGAACCCGAACCCTGGAACTTACCTCAAGCCATGATCCCGTAAGCATGGAGCCGTGAGCTTGGAGCCTGGTGCATAGAGCCTGGAACGGACCTTAAGTCCGGACCTTGGAGCCCGGATCCAACAAATGACCCCGAGCCCAGAGCCCTGAACATGGAGCGTGGAGCGCGGAGCCTGGAACTGACCCCAAGCACAGATCCTTGAGCTCGGGACCTGGGGTCCGGAGCATGGAGCTTTGACCCTGGAGCTGTGAGCCCAAAGCCCTGTACTGACCCGGAGTCAAGAGCCTGGAGCCTTGAGTCTTGAGCCAGGAGCCTGGAAATGACCCTGTACCTGGAGCCTGGAGTCCGGAGACTGGAACTGACTCCGAGCACGGAACCTTGAGTCAGGACCCAGAAGCCCGGAGACTTTAACTGAACCGAGCCTGGAGTCTGGAGCTTGGAGCTCGGAGCATTGAGCCGTGAGCATGGAGCTGTGAGCCTGGAGACTGGAGCAGAGCTGGAGCCTGGAGAGCCTGGAGCCTGGAGCCTGGAGCCTGGAGCCTGGAACTGACTCCGAGTCCGAAGCCTTGATTCTGGAGCCCGGAGTCTGGAAATGACCCCATTCCCAGAGCCTGGAGCCCAGGGCGTGGAACCCCGAGCATGGAACTTAGCCAGAGCCCCAAGCCTGGAGCCTTAAGCCTGGACACTGGAACTTGGACCTGATCCAATGACCGGAGCATGGAGTCTGGAGCCCACAGTCCAGGGCATGGAATACACCCTTAATCCGAAACCTGGGTCCTTGTGCCCGGAGCCTTGAACTGATCCCGAGCCCAGAGCCTGGAGCTTTGAGCCTGGAGCTTTGAGCCTGGAGCTTTGAACCTGGAGCCTGGAGACTTGAGCCTGGAGCTTGGAGCCTGGAGCCATTAGCATGGAGCCAAGTGCCTGGAAGAAGACCCCAAGCCCAAAGCCAGGAGCCTTTAGCCCTGGGCGTGAAACCCTAAGCATGGAACTTACCCCGAGCAAGAAGCCTAGAGCCTGGAGCCTGGAGTCTGGAGCCTGAATCCTGGAGCCTTGAGAGGGGAGCACGGAGCCTGGAAATGACACTGAGTCCAGAGCCTTGAGCCCAGAGCCTGAAACATGGAACCTGGAGCCTGGAACTGACCCCGACCCTGGAGCCCAGAGCATGAAGCATGGAGCCTTGAGCCTTGAGTCTAGAGCTGTTGACTGGAGCCATGAACTGACCCTGAGCCTTGAGCCTGGAGCCAGGTGTCATTAGCCTGGAACGCGTAGTCAGGAACCTGGAGCATAGAAGCCGTAGCCTGAAACTGTGCCCAAAATATGGAGCCAAAAACCTTGAGCCCAGAGCCACGAACATACTCCAAGCCCAAAGCCTGGATCCTGGAGGAAGGAATGCGGAGACTGGGGCCTGGAGCCTTGAGCCTGGAGCCCGGAGCAAAAAACTGACCCTTATCCCAGAGCCTTGAGCCTAGAGCCTCGAACTGATCCCGATCCTGGATCCTGTAGCGTGGTGTCTGGATCCTGGAGCCTGGTGCATGGAACCTGGAGCTTGGAGCCTGGAGCCCGGAGCCTTGAGCCCAGAGCCTGGAACTGACCCAGAGCCTGAAGCCTGGTGCCTGAAGCCTGGTACCCGGAGAATGGAACTGCCCCAAAGCCCAAAGCCTGGAGCCCGGAGCCTTGACCGCGGAGTCATGAGCCTTGAGACGGGAGCCCGGAATCATAAGCCTTGAGACTGGAGGCTTGAGCCCTGAGCCCGGAGCCTGGAACAAAACCCTAGCCCAGATTCTTGAAACCAGAGAATGGAGTGAAAAGCCTGGATCCCAGTGCCTAGAGCCTTGAGCCTGGAGCCTGCAAACTGGAAGAGGGAGCAACAAACTGACCCTGATCCAAGAGCCTTGAGCCCAGAGCCTCGAACTGATTCCGATCCCGGATCCTTGAGCTCGGTGTCTGGGACCTGGAGCCTGGTGTACAAAACCTGGAGCCTGGAGCCCGGAGCCTTGAGCCCAGAGCCTGGAACTGACCCAGAGCCTGAAGTTTAGAGCCTTAAGCCTGGTACCCAGACAATGGAACTGCCCCAAAGCCCAAAGCCTGGAGCACGGAGCCTTGACCGCGGAGCCATGAGCCTTGAGCCGGGAGCCCGGAATCTGAAGCCTGGAGACAGGAGGATTGAGCCCTGAGCCCGGAGAATGGAACTTAACCCTAGCCCGGATTCTTGAAACCGGGAAATGGAGTGCAGAGCCTGGATCCTGGAGCCTGGATCCTGGCCTGGAGCCTGGATCCCTTAACTGACCCCAAGCCTGACCCCAAGCCAACTGACGGAGCCTGGACTTTGGAGCCTGGAGCCCTTAACTGATCCAAAGCCCGGAGCTTGGAGACTTGAGCCTGGAACCTGGAGCCCAAAGCCTGGAACTGACACTGAGCCTGGAGCCTGGCCTGGAGCCAGGTGCCTTTAGCCTGGAATGCGCAGTCACGAGCCTGGAGCCTTGAGCCGGTAGCCATGAACTGAGCCCGAAATAAGGAGCCTAAAACTTTGAGCCCGGAGCCACAAACATACTCCGAGCCAAAAGCCTTGATCCATTAGGAAGGAGCCTGGAGCCTGGAGCCTTTAACCTGGAGCCTGGAAATGACCCCCAGCAAGTAACCTGGAGCCTTGACCTTAAGTTTGGGTCATGGAGCCTGGAGTTTAGAGCCCGATGCGCATTGCCTGAAACTGACCCCGAGCCTAGAGGCTGGAGCTTGGAGCCCGGAGCATGGAACAGACACCAAGCCCGGAAGCCCTGTGCCTGGAACCAGGAGCCAGGAGTGTGGAGCCTGTATTCTGTGCCCCGGAGCCTGGAACTGATCCTGAGCCTAGAGTCTTGAGCCGATAGCGTGGAACACGGAGTCTGCAACTGACCAAGACCCTGGAGCCAGGAGCCTTGAGCCTGGAGCTTTGAGCCGTCAGCTGTGAGCCTTGAGCCTGGAGCCTGCAAACTGGAGCCCGGAGCAAAAAACTGACCCTGATCCCAGAGCCTTGAGCCCAGAGCCCTGGAACCCTGGAACTTACCCAAAACCTGTAGCCTTGAGTTCGAAACATTGAGCCGTGAGCATGGAGATGTGAGCCTTGAGCAAGTGCCAGGAGCCTGAAACTCCAGTTCGGAGCCTGGATTCTTGAGCCCGAAGCGGGAAATGACCCGGTCCCAGAGCCTGGAGCCAGGGCGTGGAACCCGAGCATGGAACTTAGCCCAAGCCCGAAGCCTGGAGCCTTAAGCCTGGGACTGGAACTTGGACCTGACCCAATGCCCGGAGCCTGGAGTCTGGAGCCCACAGGCCCGAGCATTGAAAACACCCTGAACTCAAAACCTGGGTCTTGGTGACCGGAGCCTTAAACTGATCCCGAGCAAGGAGCCTGGAGCTTTTAGCCCAGAGCCTGGAGCCTTGAGCCTGGAGCTTGGAGCCTGGAGCCATGAGTATGGAGCCTAGAGCCTGGAAGAAGACCCCAAGCTCACAGCCAGGAGCCGGAGCCTGGGAAAAACCTCGTTCCGGGAGCCTGGAGCCCTGGGCGTGAAACCCCAAGCATTGAACTTACCCCGATCCAGAAGCCTGGAGCCTGAAGCCGGGAGACCGGAACTTGGAACCTATCCCCTTGCCCGGAGCCTGGAGCGTGGAGCCTGGAGCCTGGAGCCTTGAGCTTGGAGCCTAAGCCCGCAACACGGAGCCTGGAGCCCAGCAGCCCGGAGCCTGGAGAGCGAAGCCTGAAGCGGAGCCTTGAGCCTTCAGCCTGGAACTGACCCCGAGCCCGGAGCCAAGAGCTTGAACCATGTAGACTTGAGCATGGAGCCTGGAACCTAGAGCGTGGAACTGACCCCAAGCCTTGAGCTTGGAGGCTTGAGCCCGGAGCAAGGAACTTACCCCGAGCCTGGAGCCTTGAGCCTTGAGCCTGGAGCCTGGTACGCGTAGCAACGAGCCTGGAAAATTGAACCATTAGCTTGGAACTAACCCCGAGCCTGAAATGTGGAGCCTAAAAGCTGGAGACTGGACCTTGGAACTGACCCCATGCCCAGAGCCATGAGCCCGGAGCCTGGAGCCTTGAGCGGGAGCCCGGAGCCTGGAACTGACACTGAGCCCGGAGCTGAAGCATGGAGCCTGAACTGACCATTGGCATGGAGCCTTTAGCCTGGATCCCAGAGCTTGAAGCATGGATCCTGGAGAGAGGAGCCTTGAGCCTGGAGCCTGGAGAAGGAATCCTGGAGTCTGGAGTCTTGAGCCCTGACCTCGGAGCATGGAGCCCGGAGCCTGGAACTGACCCGAGCCTGAAGCCTGGAGCCAAGAGCTTGAAGCATAGCGCCTCTAGCCTGGATCCTGGAGCCTAGAGCCCGGTGACTTGAGCCTGGAATTGACCCCGAGCCTTGAGCTTGGAGCCTATTCCCTGGAGCATGGAACTTGCCCTGAGCCTGGAGGCCTTGAGCTTGGAGACTTCAGCCTGGAGCCTTGAGCCTGGAACGCGTAGCAACGAACCTGGACTATGGAGCTTGTAGCCTGGAACTGACCTCGAGCCCGAAAAGTGGAGCCTAAAACCTGGAGACCAGATCTTGGAACTGACCCCATGCCAAGAGCCTGGAGCCCAGAGCCTGGAGCCTTGAGGGGGGAGTTAGGAGCCTGGAACTGACACTGAGCCCGGAGCCTTGAGCCCAGAGCCTGAAGCATGGAGCCCTGAGCCTGAACTGACCCCAACACTTAAGCCTATAGCCTGGAGCCCAGAGCATGAAGCATGGAGCCTGGAGCCCGGTGCCCATAGCCTTGAGCCCAGAGCCTGGAACTAACCCAGAGCCTGAAGCCGGAGCCTGGAGCCTGAAGACTGGTACCCGGAAAATGGAACATCCCAAAAGCCCAAAGCCCGGAGCCTGACCGCAGAGCCATGAGCCTTGAGCAGGGAGCCCGGATTATAAGCCTGGAGACAGAAGGCTTGAGCCCTGACCCCTTAGCCCGGAGCCTGGAACTTAACCCTTGCTCGGATTCTCTAAACCGTGTAATGGAGCGCAGAGCCTGGATCCTGGAATCTGGATCCTGGAGCCTGGAGCCTTAACTGACCCCAAGCCTGCAGCATGGAGCATGGAGGCCTGGAGTTTGTAGCCTGCAGCCTGGAGCCTGGAGCCCTTAACTGACCCAAAGCCGGGGCGTGGAGCATGGAGCCTGGAGCTTGGAGCCTGGAGCCTGGAGCCCCAAAGCCTGGAACTGACACTGAGCCTGGGGCCTAGATCCTGGAGCCTGGAGCTGGAACCCCGAGCCCACAGCCTGGAAATTACCCTGAGCAAGGAACCTTGAGCCTTGACCTGGTGTTTGGGGCACGGAGCCTGGAGCCTGGAGCTTGGAGCCTGGAGCCTGATGCACGAGTGCCTGAAACTGACCCAGAGCCTAGAGGCTTGAGCCTGGAGCCCGGAGCATGGAACTGACACCAAGCCCGGAGCCCTGTGCCTGGAACCAGGAGCCTGAAGCACGGAGCCTGGATCCTTTAGCCGGGAGCCTGGAACTGTTCCCGAGCCTAGAGTCTTTAGCCGGTATCCTGGAGCACAGAGCCTGCAACTGACCAAGACCCTGGAGCCTGGCGCCTTGAGCCTGGAGCATGTAGCCGTGAGCCTGGAGCCTGGAGCCTTGAGCCTAGTGCGCGGAATCTAGAGCCCAGTCCTTAAAGACTGGAGCCCGGAACCCAGATACTCGAAGTGACCCCGAGCCCGGAGAAAAGAACCCGGAGCCTTGAACTGACCATGAACATTGAGCCTTGATCCCTGAGCCTGGAACCCGAACCCTGGAACTTACCCCAAGCCTGGATTCCGTAGCATGGAGCCGTGAGCTTTGAGCCTGGAGCATAGAGCCTGGAACTGACTTTAAGTCCGGACCCTGGAGCCCGGAGCCAAGAATGACCCCAAGCCCGGAGACCCTGAACATGGAGCGTGGAGCGCGGAGCCTGGAACTGACCCCGAGCACAGAACCTTGAGCTCGGAGCCTGGGGCCCGGAGAATGGAGCCGTGAGCATGGAGCCGTGAGCCTAGAGCCGGGAGCCCAAAGCCTTGTACTGACCCCGAGGTGAAGAGCCTGGAGCCTATAGTCTTGAGCCCGGAACCTGGAAATGACCCTGTGCCTGGAGCCCTGAGCCCTGAGCCCGGAGCCTGGAACTGACCCCGAGCACAAAACCTTGGAGCCAGGACCCTGCAGCCCGGAGACTGGAACTGACCCCGGGCCTGGAGCTCGGAGCATTGAGCCGTGAGCATGGAGCCGTGAGCATGGAGCCTTGAGTCTGGAGCCTGGAACTGACCTCGAGGGCAAGTCTTGAACCTGGATTCTGAAGCCCAGAGTGTGGAAATGACCCCGTTCTCAGAGCCTGGAGTCAGGGGCGTGGATACCCGAGCATGGAACTTTGCCCCGAGCACAAAGCCTGGAGCCTGAAGCCCGAAGGCCAGGGCATGGAATACACCCTGAACCCGAAACCTGGGTCCTGGACACCGGAGTCTGGAACTGATCTTGAGCCCAGAGACTCGAGCTTTGAGCCTGAAGCCTTTGAACCTGGAGCCTAGAGCCTGGAAGAAGACCCCTAGCCAAAGCCTGGAGCTCGGAGCCTGGAAAAAAACCCCGTGCCTGGAGCCTGGAGCCCTGGGTGTGGAACCCCAAGCATAGAACTTACCCCGAGCCTAGAAGCCTTGTGCCTGACAGGCGGGAGACCGGAACTTGGAACTGACTCCATGCCCGGAGCCTGGAGCCTTGAGCCATGAGCCATGAACCTGTAGCCTTGAGCCTGGAGCCTGGAGCCTTGAGCCTGGAGTCTGGAGCCTGAGGCCCCGAATTTGGAGCCTTGAGCCTGGAGCCTTTAACTGAACCAGAGACTGGAGCTTGGAGACTGGAGCATGGAACTGACCCCGAATCCAGTGCCCGGATACTGGATCGATGAGCCTGGAGCCTGGAACCTGGAACCTGGAACCTGTAGCCCAGAGCCTGGGACTGACGCCGAACCTGGACCCTAGAGCCTAGAGCCTTGATGTGATAATGAGCCTGGAGCCTGGAACTGGAGCCTGGAGCCTTGAGCCTGGAGGACTGGAACTTACCCCGAACCTAATCCTGGCGCCTGGGGCCTTGAGGCCGGAGCCTGGAACTGATCACAAGCCCATAGCCTGGAGCACGAAGTCTGGAGCTTGGAGCCTGGAACCTGGAGCCTGGAGCCTGGAGGCTGGAGCCTGGAGCCTTGAGCCTGGCAGAAGACCCTGAGCCAAAGCCTGGAGCCCGGAGCCTGGAGCCAAGAACCTCGAGACAGGAACTGAGCTCGAGAATGGAGCCCAGAGTCCGGAGCCTGGAGCTTTGAGCCCGAAGCTTGGAACTGACCCTGAGCCTGGAGCAAGGAATGTGGAGCCTGCAGTGTGGAGCCTGAAGCCCGGAACCCGGAACCTAGAGCCCGGAGCCTAGAGCCTAAAGCCTGGAGCCTGGAGCCTGGAGCCTGGAACCAAGAGTCTTGAGTCTGGAGCCCTGACTCCGGAAGCATGGAGCCCGGAGCATGGTACTGACCCCGTGCCTGGAGCATGGAGCTTTAAGCCTTGAGCCCGGTGACTTGAGCCTTGAACTGACCCAGAGCCTTGAGCTTGGAGCCTTCAGCCTGGAGCCTGGTACTGGGAGCCTTGAGCCTGGAACACGTAGCAACGAACCTTAAGTATGTTGCCTGTAGCCTGGAACTGACCCCGAGCCCGAAAACTGGAGCCAAAAACCTGGAGACCCCATGACCCCATTCCAAGACCCTGGAGCCTGGAACCTGGAGCCTTGAGGGCGGAGCCAGAGCTTGGAACTGACACTGAGCCCGGAGCCTATAGCCCGGAGCCTAAAGCATGAAGCCCAGAGCCTGGAACTGACCCTTACCCTGGAGCCTTAAACCTGGAGCCCAGAGCTTAAAGACTGGAGCCTTGAGCCTGGAGTCTAGAGCCTGGTGACTGGAGCCACAAAGTGACCCTGAGCCTTGAGCCTGGAGTCTGAGCCCGGAGCATGGAACGCGTAGTCACGAGTCTGGAGCATAGAGTCTGTAGCCTGGAACTTAGCCTGAAAATGGAGCCTAAATCCTGGATTCCTGGGTGTGGAACCAATGCATGGAACTTACCCCGAGCCAGAAGCCTAGCGCCTGAAACCGGGAGAGACTGGAACTTGGAACTGACTCCATGTCCGGAGCCTGGAGCCTGGAGCCAGGACCCTTTAGTCTTGAGCCTGGAGCCGGCAGCCCGGAGCCTTGAGCATGCAGCCCGCAGCCAGCAGCCAGAAGCCCGAAGCCCGAAGGCCGGAGCCTGGAGCTGGAGCCTGGAGCCTGGAGACTGGAGCCTGGAGCCTGGAAACTGAAGTCTTGAGTCTGTGCCCTGACCCGGAGCATTGGAGCCCGGAACCTGGAACTGTCCCCGCAACTGGAGCCTGGAACAAAGAGCCGAAGTCTGGAGCCTTGAGCCAAGTACCATGAGCCTGGAGCAAAGAACCTGGAGTCTGGGGGACTAAACTTGAGACTGAAGCCTGGAGCCTTGAACTGTACTTGAGTCCAGAGCCTGGACCGTGGAATATGGAGCCTGGAGCCTGGAGTCTTCAGTCTGGTTCCCTGACCCCGGAGCATGGAGCCAGGAATATGGAACTGACCCCGAGCCCGGAGCCCTGAGCCCTGAGCCCTGAGCCCTCAGCCCTCAGCCCTGAACCCTGACCCTGAACCAGGAGATTGGAACATACCTTTAGCCCGGAGGATTATCCAGTAGCCTGAAGCAACGGAGCCTGGAACTGACCAAAGCCCAGGAGCCTGGAGAACGGAGCCTGGAGAGTGGAGCCTTCAACCAGAGCTGAAAGACTTGAGCCCCAAGCCAAGAGCCTTAAACTAAACCGGAGTTTGGAGCCTTGAAATTATCCCGTGCTGGGAGCCTGGAGCTGGGAGCCGGGAGCCTGGAGCGCGAAGCCTTTAGCCCGGAACTTGGAGCACGGAGCCTGGAACTGACCCAAGCATGCAGTGATCAGCCTGGAGCCCAGAGCCCGGAGTCCGGGACCCGGAGCATGGAACTTTGAGCCTGGAGCCCAGAGCATGGAACATGGAACTTTGAGCCTGGAGGCCTTGAGCTTTGAGCCCTTAGCCAGGAGCCTGAAACTGACCTAAGCCCGAGCCTTGAGCACAGAGCCTGAAGCTTGGAGCCAGGACAATGGAATAATCCCGAGCCTGGAAACTGGAGCCCAGAGCTTGAAGCATGGAGCCTTGAGCCTGGAGCTCCTAGCCCAATGCCTTGAGCCTGGAGCCATGAGTACGGAGCATGGAACTGACCAAGAGCCTAGAGCCTAGAGCCTTGAGCCCGGAGCCCTTAGCCTGGAGCCTGGAGCCCAGAGCCTGGAATACATACAGAGCTTGGCACCTGGATCCCGGTGCCTGGAAATGACCCTGATTAAGGACCCTGGAGAATTGACCGGAGGTTGGAGCAAGGAGCCTGGAGCCTGGAGCAATTAGCGAGGAGCCCGGAGCCCGGAGCCCGGAAGCAGGAGCCTGGAACTAACTCTAGACTGGAGCCTGACTGGGGCGCAGAACTGACCCCGAGGCCGGAGCCTGGATACTTGATCGCGGAGCGTGGACCCTGGAGACCGAAGCCTTTAACTGACACCTAACACGGAACCTGGAGCCTGGAACTGATCAAAAGCCTGGAGCCTTGAGTGCGGAGCCTGGAGCCAGGACCCTGGAGCCTGGAGCCCCGGGACATGGAGCATTGAGCCATGAGCATGGAGTTGTGGTCCTGGAGCCTGGAGCCCGGAACTGGAACTGACCCCGACTCCAGAGCCTGGACCGTGGAGTATGGAGCCGGCAGAGTGGAAATGACCCTGTGCCTTTAGCCTGGAACCCGTAGCCAAAGCCTGGAGCCTGGATCCTGGAGCCTAGAGACTTGAGCCTGAAGCCTGGAAGAATATCCAGAGCCTAAAGCCCTGAGCCCGGAGCCTCTAACTTACTCCGTGAAAGGAGCCTTGAGCTCGAGCCTGGAACTGACCCCAAGCCAGAGCCCGAAGCTTGTAGCCCGAAGAGCTAACCATGGAACTGAAACTGAGCCGGAAGCCTGGATCCTGGATCCTGAAGCCTTGAGCCCGAAGCCCGAACTTACCCCGAGCATGTACCTGGAACCTGGAGCTTGGAGCCTGGAGCCCGGACCCTAGGGCATGGAGCCTGGAACTCGGAAAAGGGAGCTGACCACGAGCCAAGAAGCACTGAGCCTGGAAGCAGGAGCCTGGAGACTAAAGCCTGGAGTCTGGAACTGACTCCGAACCCGGAGTCCTGAACCTATAGCTTGGAGCACGGAACCTGGTACTGACCAAGAGCCTGGAACCTGGAGCATGGAACCTGGAGGTTGGAGCCTGGAGCCTTGAGCCTGGAGCACAGAGCCTGGAGCGCAGAGCCAAGAGCCAAGAGCTTAAAGACTTTAAGCCCGGAGCCCAGATCCTCAAACTAACCCCAAGCCTTGAACCATGACCTGGAGCCGAGAACTGAATCCAAGCACGGAACCTTGAGCCCGGAGCGCTGAGCCGGGAGCCGGGAGCCGGGAGCCTGGAGCCTGGAGCCTGGAGCCTGGAGCCTGGAGCCCGGAGCCAGGAACTGACCCTGAAACTGGAGCCTTGAGCCTGGAGCCTGGAGCCTGGAGCCCGGAGCATGGAACTGAGCTCTAGCCTTGAGTCCTTGAGCCTTGCGCCCAGACCCTGGAGCTTAACCCGAGGATGGAGCCTGGATCCTGGATCGCGGAACCTGTTGCCAGGAGCACGGAGCCTGGAACTGACCCCGAACCAGGAAACCTTGAGGCTGGAGCCCGTACCTGGACTGACCCGAGCTTTTAGCCTGGAGCGCGGAGCCTTGAGCCTGGAAACTGTAGCGCTGAGCCTGGAGCCTTGAGCCTGGAGCCCAGAGCATGGAACTGACCACGAGCCCGGAGCCCGGAGCCCGGAGCCCGGAGCCCGGAGCCGGAACCAGAAGCTTGGAACTGATTCCGAGCCCGGAGTCTTTATCCAGTAGCCTGGAGCACGGAGCCTGGAACTGACCAAGAGCCAGGAGCTTGGAGAACGGAGCCCGGAGTGTGGAGTCTAGAACCCAGAGTTTAAAGACTTGAGCCCAGAGCCAGAGCCTTAAACTAAATCGGAGCTCGAAACCATGAGCCGGAGCCTGGAACTGACCCGAGTATGGAACCTTTAAGCTGGAGCCTGGAACCTGAATCCTTGAAATTACCCAGTGCTGGGAGCCTGGAGCGCGGAGCCTATAGCCCGAACCTTGGAGCCTTGATCATGGAGCCTGGAACTGACCCCGGGCACACAGCGTAGAGCCTGGAGCCCGGAGCCCGGAGCTCGGAGCCAGGAGCACAAGCGCCCAGAGCCCGGAGCACGGAGCCCGGGGCCTGGAGCCTTGAGCCCGGAGCATGGAGCATGGAAATTTGAACCTGGATTCTGGAGCTTTGAGCCCATAGCCTGGAGCTCCTTAGCTGACACTGAGCCCGGAGCCTTGAGCCCAGAGCCTGAAGCCTGGAGCCCGGAAAATGGAACCGACCCAGAGCCTTGAACCTGGTGCCTGGAGCCCAGAGCTTGAAGCCTGGAGCCCGGAGCATGGAGCCAAGAATCTTGTGCCTGGAGCTTGGAACTGACCCCGAGCCTTGAGCCTGGAGCCTTGAGCTTTGAACCTTGAGCCTGGAGCCTAGAGCCCATGCCTGGAGCCTGGAACTGACCCCGAGCCTTGAGCCAGGAGCCTTGAGTGCGGAGTATGGAACTGACAAAGAGCCTGGAACCTGGAGCCTTTAGCCTTGAGCCTGGAGCCCATATCCTGGAGCCCGGAGCCTTGAACACACACTGAACACGGAGCCTGGATCCTAAAGCCTTAAGGCTGGAGCCCAGAGCCTGGAAATGACCCTGACTAATAAACCCTGGAGGATTGACCAGGAGTTTGGAGCAAGGAGCCTTGAGCCCGGAGCAAGAACCCTGGAGCCTGGAGCCCACAGCCTGGAACTGACCCCAATCCTGGAAACTGGAGCTTGAAGCCCGGAGCCTGAAGCCTTGAGCCTGGAAACCGGAGCATGGAACTGACCCCAAGTCCTTAGCCCTGAGCCCGGAACCAGGAGCAAGGAATTTGACCCCAACCCAGGAGTCTTTATCCAGTAGCCATGAGCACGGAGCCTGGAACTGTCCAAGAGCCTGGAGCCTGGAGCCTGGAGCACAGAGCCTGGAGCGTGGAGCGTAGAGCCAAGAGCTTAAAGACTTGAGCCCTGAGCCCAGAGCTTTAAACTAACCCAGAGCCCGAAGCCATGAGCCCGGAGCTTGGAACTGACCCCGAGTACGGAACCTTGAGCCCGGAGCCTGGAGCCTGAAGCCTGGAAATGACCCCGTGCTGGGAGCCTTGAGCATGGAGCCTGGAGCGCAGAGCCTATACTCCGGAGCTTGGAGCCTGGTGCCTGGAACTGACCCCAAGAAAGCAGCGTGGGGCCTAGAGCCCGGAGCTCGGAGCCTTAAGCCTGGAGCCTGAAGCCTGGAGCCTGGATCCTGGAGCCTTTAACCCAGAGCCCGGAGCCTGGAACTGAACCCGAGACTGGAGCCTTGAGCCCGGAGCCTGGAAATGACCCCGAGCCTGGAGCCCAGAGCCCAAAGCTATGAGTCAAGAGCCTGGGAATGACCCCGAGCCTGGAGCCTGGATTCCGGAGCGTGGAGCCTGGAACCCACATCAAAGAGCCAGGAAGTTACCCGTAGCCCGGTGCCCGGAGCCTGGATTTAAACCCGAGCCCGGAATCTTCAAGCCTGAAGCCTTGAGCCCAGAGCCTGGAACTGATCCCGAAGACCAGAACAAAGAGTGCGCAGCCTGGAGCCTTGAGACTTGAGCCCGGAGACCGGAACCTGGAGCCCAGAGAACGGTGCCTGAAGCCTAGCACTGACATTGAGCCTGGAGCTCTTAGCCTGGAGGCTGGAGCCTTGAACCCGGATCCTGGAGCTGACCTTGAGTCCTGAGTCTGGAACATGGAGCCCGGAACCTTTAGCGCAGAGCCAAGAGCCTGAAGCCAGAAACCTCTAAACCAAAGCCCGGAGCTTTCAGCATACCTGAAGCCTGGAGCCCTGAACCTGGAGCTTAAAGCCTTGAAAATGACCCCGAGCAAGGGACCCTTAGCCCGGGACCCTAAGCTCGGGACCCTTAACCCGGAGCCCGGACCCCCGAGCCTGGATCTGATGCCGAACCCGGGCCCTAAAGCAAAGACCGTGGAGGCTGTAGCACAGAGCCCGGAGCACGGAGTCCGGTTCCTGTAACTGACTTCGAGCCTAGAGCCTGAAGCCTGAAGCCTGGAGCCTGGAGCCTTGAGCCTTGAGCCTTGAGCCTGGAGCCTTTAGCCTCTAGCCTGAAGCTTGGAGCCTGCAGCGTGTAGCATAGAGCCCAGAGCCTGCAGCCCGAGCCCGGAGCCCAGAGCCTAGCACTGACCCAGAGCCTAGAAGTTGAAGCCTGGAGACCGAAGCCTGGAACTGATCCCGAGCCCGGATCTTGGAGCAAAGAGCATTAAGCCCAGAGCCTTTAGTCTGGAACCCGGAGCCTGGAACTAACCCTGAGCCCAGTTTCTGGAGTCTTGAGCCTGGAGCTCAGAGCCTTGGGGCCCAGAGCCTAGAACCTGGAACCTTGAACCTGGAGCCCGGAGCCCTGAACTGACCACGAGCCCGAAGCCTGGAGCCCTGAGCCCTGAACTTACCCCAAGCCAAGACCATGGAGAACAGAGCCCGGAGACCGGAAACCGGAGCCTGGAACTGACCCTGAGACTGAAGCCTGGAGCCCAGACACAAGCCCAGAGCCTAGAGCCAAGAGCCTGGAGCCCTAACCCGAGCCCGGAGCCTAGAGCCTAGAGCCTGGAGCCTAGAGTCTAGTCCCTAGAGCTAAGAACCTTGAGCCTAGAGCCTAGACCCTAGAGCCTAAAGCCCAAACCCTAACCCTAAACAGAGCCCGGAGCATGGAGCCCTAACCCTAAACACAGCCCAGACCCTGGAACACTAACCCTAAGCCTAACCCAAACTGGAGTCGGGAGCCCGAACCCTAACCCGAACCGGAGCCTGGAGCCTGGAGACCTAACCCTAACCGGAGCCCTGAGCCCAGAGCCCAGAGCCAAGAGCCCAGAGCCAGAGCAAGAGCCCAAGCCTGAGCCCGGAGCCTGAGCCCGGAGCTTGGAGCCCTGAACCCGGAACCCGGAGGCCGGAACCCGGAGGCTGGAACCTGGAGCCAAAACCCTAACACTAATCCTAACCCTAACCGGAGCCTGGAGCCCTAACCAAAACCCTAACCCTAACTGGAGCCCGGACCTCAGAGCCTTGAGCCCAAACCCTAACCGGAGCCTGGTGCCTGGAGCCCTAACACTAACCTGAGCCCAGAGCCCAGGGCCTTGTCCCAAATCCTTACCGGGGAACTCGCCTGGGCCCTAACCCTAAGCGGGACTCTGGCCTGGGCACTAACCCTTACCGGGGTTCTGTCCTTGGCCCTAACACTAACCCTGGAACTGAGCCCAAGCCCAAAGCCCTAAACCTGGCCCTGAACTGAACTCAAGCCTGGAGCCCTAACCCTGGCCTCAACCCTAACCCTGGAACTGAACCCAGGCCCTGAGCCTTTCCCCTGAGCCTTTCCCCTGGAATTGAGCCCGAGCCAGAAGGCCAAACCCTGGCGTCAGCCCTCACCCTAACCTGGGAACTGAGCCCGAGCCCGGAGCCCTAACCCTTTTCTCTGGAACTGAGCCCGAGCCCGGAGCCCTAACCCTGACCCTGGCCTAATCCCTAACCCTAAACTTGGAGCTGAGCCCAAGCCCAGAGCCCTAACCCTGGTCCTGGAACTGAGCCCCAACCCTGGCCCTAGAAGTGAGCCTGAGCCCGGAGCCCTTACCCTGGCCCTAGAACTGAGCCCTAACCCTAACCCTGGAACTGAGACCAAACCCGGAGCCCTAACCCTGGCCCTGGAACTGAGCCCTAATCCTAATCCTGGAAAAAAAAAAGCCTGAGCTGTGAGCCCTAACCCACGCCTTGGAAATGAACTCCAGGGCTGAAAATGAGTCTCAGTCCGGCCCTGGTCCCACATACGGTTGAGTTTTACTGTTATCCAGCTCCAGATGAGAAAAGCACCGGAGGTTTAAAAGGGGATCAGCTAACTGGCGTTCTGTCTTTGAAAAAACATAACAGATTCCCACACAGGCCTGGAAAAATAGCAAAGTCCCACACAGGCCTTGAAAAAGACAGAGTCCACACGGTCCGCCGGCGGTCCCGGCCTAATCTTGACCCGGGTCAGCGCGACATTTCCCGGCGTTCCTCCTCCTCAGCGCATGCCAGTGTGCAGCTTCAAGGTGGCTGGAAGAAAAAAAAAAAGGGGGGGGGGGGACGGGACACCGAAAAGGGGATCAGCTAACCGGCGTTCTGTCTTTGAAAGAACATAAGGCCTGGAAAAACACAGGCCTGGAAAAATAGCAAGTCCCGCACAGGCCTGGAAAAAAGACAGAGTCCACACCGTCCACCAGCCGTCCCGGTCTAAACCCTGACAAGGGTCAGTGCGAAATTTCCCAGTGCTCTTCAACGTCCATGCACGCCAGTGTGAAGCTTTAAGGGGGTTGGAGGAAAGAGGGAGAGAGAGAGAGAGAGAGAAAGAAAAACAAAGAATCAGGACCATGGACAGAGTTCTTCGACTAGAGTGTGGTTGCACCGTAAGGGAGCGTTCCATCTCCACGGGGCGGTTTGAGAAATGCTAGAACTAAGTGTTAAGCTTTACGTTCTGCTTGAGACAAAACATCCTTGTCTCAAAAGTTACCAAATCAGCTTCTTCTTGCGTGAAACGCTAAAAAATGACATTTTTACCAAGAGTCAGAAAAGCATGAAAACACTAAAAACAAGTCAGAAATAAGTGTTTCATGGCTTTTTTTGTCAAAGTCTTATCAGTTCATGAAGTTTTGCTTGAGAAAAAAAACATCCAAGTCAAAACGTGACAAAAATAACTTCTTTTCGTCTGAAACGCTGAAAAATGACATTATTTTCCTCTTCGACTCAGAAAAGCATGAAAACATTAAAAACAAGTAAGAAATAAGTTTATTATGGCAGTTTCTTAAAAGTCTTCTCAAATCATGTTGTTCTGCTGGAAAAAGAACATCTTTGTCTCAAAGTGACCAAAAAAGCTGCTTTTCGCATGAAACGCTCAAAAATGACATTTTTGCCTCTTCTACTCAGAAAAGCATGAAAAGACAAAAAACAAGTCAGAAATAGGTGTTTCATGGCTGTTTATCAAAGTCTTATCAGTTCATAACGTTTTGCTTGAGAAAAAAACATCCTTTTCTCAAAGTGACAACAAAGTTTCTTATCGTCTGAAACGCTCAAAAATGACATTTTTGCCTCTTCTACTCAGAAAATCATGAAAACACTAAAAACATGTCTAAAATAAGTGTTTTATGGCTGTTTGTTAAAGTCTTATCAGTTCATGACGTTTTGCTGGAGAAAAAAACATCCTTTTCTCAAAGTGACCAAAACAGCTTCTTATCGTCTGAAACGCTCAAAAATGACATTTTTTTCCTCTTCTACTCAGAAAAGCATGAAAACACTAAATACAAGACAGAAATAGGTGTTTAATGGCTGTTTTGTAAAAGTCTTATTAGTTCATGACGTTTTGCATGAGAAAAAAACATCTTTGTCTCAAAGTGACCAAAACAGCTTCTTATCGTCTGAAACGCTCAAAAATGACATTTTTGCCTCTTCTACTCAGAAAAGAATGAAAACCTAAAAAACAAGTCAGAAATAATTGTTTTACTGCTTTTTCTTAAAAGTCGTCTCAAATCATGAAGTTCTTCTTGAAAAAGAACATCTTTGTCTGAAAGTGACCAAAACAGCTTCTTATCGTCTGAAACGCTCAAAAATGACATTTTTGCCTCTTCTACTGAGAATAGAATGAAAACACGAAAAACAAGTAGGAAATAAGTGTTTTATTGCATTTTTGTATAAGTATTATCAAATCATTAAGTTCTTCTTGAAAAAAAAGCATCCTTGTCTCAAAGTAACCAAAACAGCTTCTTATCGTCTGAAACGCTAAAAATGACGTTTTTTGCCACTTCTACTCAGAAAAGAAGAAAAACGAAAAAAAACAAGTCAGAAATAAGTGTTTTATTGCTTTTTTTGTCAAAAACTTACCAGTTCATAACATTTTCCTTAAGACAAAAACATTATTTTATTAAAGTTACAAAAACAGCTTCTTATGGTCTGAAACGCTCAAAAAATGACATTTTTTTGTATCTTCTACTCAGGAAAAAAAGGAAAACCGAGAGTTCTAGTTATTGTGGTGAGCTTGTAGCCTTTAGCCCAGCGCTAGGATCCCGGAGCCTTGAACTGAACACGAGACCGGCGCCCGGAGCCCGGAGCCCGGAGCCCGTAGCCAAGTAATGACCCCAAACATGGAGCCCGGAGGCTTGAGCCCGGAACCCGGAGGCCGGAACGCGTAGCCCAGGGCCCGGAGGCCGTAGATCGGAGTCCGGAGTCCGGAGCCTGTAGCCCCAAGACTGGAACTGAACCCGAGCCCGTAGTCTGGAGCCGTGAACCTTGAGACCGGAGCCTTCCACTTACAAAAAACCTGGAGCCTTGAGTCTGGAGGGCGAAGCCTGAGCGCGGAGCTTAGAGAAACGTGCTCAAGGACTGGAGCTCGGAGCCAAGATCCTCAAACTGACACCGTACCTGGAGCCTTGAGCTCGGAGCATTGAGCCGTGAGCGTAGAGCCGTGAGCATGGAGATTTGAGCCTGGAGTCCGGAGCCTGGTAATGACCCCGTTCCTGGAGCCTAGAGCCCGTACCTGGAGACTGGAGCCTGGAGCCTGGAGCCTGGAGCCTGGAGCTTTGAGCCATTAACTTACCCAAAGCATTGGAGCATGGAGCCCGGAGTTTGGAGCCTGGAGCCTGGAACCCTTAACTGACCAAAAGCCCGGAGCATGGCGCATGGAGCCTGGAGCTTGGAGCCTTAAGATAGGAGCCTGGAACCTGGAGCCCAAATCCTGGAACTGACACTGAGCCTGGAGCCTAGAGCCTGGAGCCTGGAACCTGGAGCCTGGAGCCTGGAGCCTGGAACCAAGAGCCCACGACCTTGAATTACCCTGAGCAAGGAACCTGGAGCCTTGACCTGGTGTTTGAGGTATGGAGCCTGGAGCCTTGAGCCTTGAGCCTTGAGTCTTGAGCCTGGAGCCATGAGTCTGGAGCTTGAGGTCCCGAACTTGCAGCCTGGAGCCTGGAGCCTGGAGCCTTGAACTGAACCGGAGATTGGAGCCTGGAGACTGGAGCATGGAACTCACACCAAATCTGGAGCCCGGATAATGGATCGATGAGCATGGAGCCTGGAGCCTGGAACCTAGAGCCCAGAGCCTGGAACTGACGCCAAACCCGGACCCTAGAGCCTGGAGCCTCGAACTGATAATTAGCCTGGAGCCTGGAGCCTGGAGCCTTGAGCCTGGAGCCTGGAGTCTGGAACCCTGAAGAAGACCCTGAGCCCAAAGCCTGGAGCCCGGAGCCCGGAGCCATGAGCAAGGAACCTCGAGACTGGAACTGAACCCGAGAATGGAGCCTGGAGCCTGGAGCCCGGAGCCCGGAGCCAAGAGCCTGGAGCCGGGAGCCGGGAGCCCGGAGCCCGGAGCCTGGAGCCCGGAGCCCGGAGCCCGGAGCCTGGAACTGAACCCGAGCCCGAAGTCTGGAGCCGTTAACCTAAAGAACGAAGCCTCCCACTTTCAAATAACTTGGAGCCTTGAGTCTGGAGGGTAAAGCCTGAGCGCCAAGCTCATAGACACAGGCTTAAGGACTGGAGCTCGGAGCCCAGATCCTCAAACTGACCCTGTGCCCTGAGCCATTAGCCCGGAGCCTGGAACTGACCCTGAGCCTTGAGCCCGGAGCATGGAGCCATGAGCGTAGAGCTTTGAGCATGGAGATTTAAGCCTGCAGTCCGGAGCCTGGAAATTACCCCGTGCCTGAAGCCTGGAACCTGGAGCCTGGAACTGACCCTGAGCACGGAAACTTGAGCCTGGACCCTGGAGCCCGTAGACTGGAACTGATCCCAAACCTGGAGCTCGGAGCATTGAGCCGTGAGCCTGGAGCCTGGAGCCTGGATTCTGGAGCCTAGAACTGACCCAAAGTGGGCAGCCTGGAACCTGGATTCTGAAGCCCGGAGCATGGAAATGACCCCGTTCTCAGAACCTGGAGGCCAGGGTTGAAACCCCGGCATGGAACTTACCCTGAGCTCGCAGCCTGAAGCCCGGAGCCCACAGGCCAGAGCATGGAATAAACCCCAAACCCGAAACCTTGGTCCTGAAGACCTGAGTCGGGAACTGATCGCGAGCCCAGAGCCTGGAGCGTTGAGACTGGAGCCTTTAGCCATGAGCCTGGAGCCAAGAGCCTGGAAGAAGACCCAAAGCCCGGAGCCTGGAGCCTCAAAATGACCCTCAGACAGGAAGCTGGGGCCTTGACCTTAAGTTTGGGTCATGGAGCCTGGAGCCTAGAGCCTGGAGCCTGGAACCATGAGCCTGGAGCCCGATGCGCAGTGCCTGAACCTGACCCCGAGCCTTGAGGCTTGAGCTTGGAGCCCAGAGCATGGAACAGACAACAAGCCCGGAGCCCTGTGCCTGGAACCAGGAGCCTGGAGTGCGGAGCCTGGATCCTTTAGCCCGGAGCCTGGAACTGATCCTGAGCCTAGAGTCTTGAGCCGGTAGCCTGGAGCACAGAGTCTGCAACTGACCAAGATCCTGGAGTCTGGAGCCTTGAGCCTTGAGCCTTGAGCCTGGAGCTTGGAGCCATGAGCCTTGAGCCTTGAGCCTTGAGCCTTGAGCCGTGAGCCTGGAGCCTGGAGCCTAGTGCACAGAATCAAGAGCCAAGACCTTAAAGACTGGAGCCCGGAACCCAGATACTCGAAGTGACCCCGAGCCCGGAGAAAAGAACCCGGAGCCTTGAACTGACCACGAACATTGAGCCTTGATCCTTGAGCCTGGAACCCGAACCCTGGAACTTACCTCAAGCCATGATCCCGTAAGCATGGAGCCGTGAGCTTGGAGCCTGGTGCATAGAGCCTGGAACGGACCTTAAGTCCGGACCTTGGAGCCCGGATCCAACAAATGTACCCGAGCCCAGAGCCCTGAACATGGAGCGTGGAGCGCGGAGCCTGGAACTGACCCCAAGCACTGATCCTTTAGCTCGGGACCTGGGGTCCGGAGCATGGAGCTTTGACCCTGGAGCTGTGAGCCCAAAGCCCTGTACTGACCCGGAGTCAAGAGCCTGGAGCCTTGAGTCTTGAGCCAGGAGCCTGGAAATGACCCTGTACCTGGAGCCTGGAGTCCAGAGACTGGAACTGACTCCGAGCACGGAACCTTGAGTCAGGACCCAGAAGCCCGGAGACTTTAACTGAACCGAGCCTGGAGTCCGGAGCTTGGAGCTCGGAGCATTGAGCCGTGAGCATGGAGCTGTGAGCCTGGAGACTGGAGCCAGGAGCCTGGAGCCTGGAGCCTGGAGCCTGGAGCCTGGAGCCTGTTACTGACTCCGAGTCCGAAGCCTTGATTCTGGAGCCCGGAGTCTGGAAATGACCCCATTCCCAGAGCCTGGAGCCCAGGGCGTGGAACCCCGAGCATGGAACTTAGCCAGAGCCCCAAGCCTGGAGCCTTAAGCCTGGACACTGGAACTTGGACCTGATCCAATGACCGGAGCATGGAGTCTGGAGCCCACAGTCCATGGCATGGAATACACCCTTAATCCGAAACCTGGGTCCTTGTGCCCAGAGCCTTGAACTGATCCCGAGCCCAGAGCCTGGAGCTTTAAGCCTGGAGCTTTGAGCCTGGAGCTTTGAACCTGGAGCCTGGAGACTTGAGCCTGGAGCTTGGAGCCTGGAGCCATTAGCATGGAGCCAAGTGCCTGGAAGAAGACCCCAAGCCCAAAGCCAGGAGCCTTTAGCCCTGGGCGTGAAACCCTAAGTATGGAACTTACCCGAGCAAGAAGCCTGGAGCCTGGAGTCTGGAGCCTGAATCCTGGAGCCTTGAGAGGGGAGCACGGAGCCTGGAAATGACACTGAGTCCAGAGCCTTGAGCCCAGAGCCTGAAACATGGAACCTGGAGCCTGGAACTGACCCCGACCCTGGAGCCCAGAGCATGAAGCATGGAGCCTTGAGCCTTGAGTCTAGAGCCTGTTGACTGGAGCCATGAACTGACCCTGAGCCTTGAGCCTGGAGCCAGGTGTCATTAGCCTGGAACGCGTAGTCAGGAACCTGGAGCATAGAAGCCGTAGCCTGAAACTGTGCCCAAAATATGGAGCCAAAACCTTGAGCCCAGAGCCACGAACATACTCCAAGCCCAAAGCCTGGATCCTGGAGGAAGGAATGCGGAGACTGGGGCCTGGAGCCTTGAGCCTTGAGCCTGGAGCCCGGAGCAAAAAACTGACCCTTATCCCAGAGCCTTGAGCCTAGAGCCTCGAACTGATCCCGATCCTGGATCCTGTAGCGTGGTGTCTGGATCCTGGAGCCTGGTGCATGGAACCTGGAGCTTGGAGCCTGGAGCCCGGAGCCTTGAGCCCAGAGCCTGGAACTGACCCAGAGCCTGAAGCCTGGTGCCTGAAGCCTGGTACCCGGAGAATGGAACTGCCCCAAAGCCCAAAGCCTGGAGCCCGGAGCCTTGACCGCGGAGTCATGAGCCTTGAGACGGGAGCCCGGAATCATAAGCCTTGAGACTGGAGGCTTGAGCCCTGAGCCCGGAGCCTGGAACAAAACCCTAGCCCAGATTCTTGAACCAGAGAATGGAGTGAAAAGCCTGGATCCCAGTGCCTAGAGCCTTGAGCCTGGAGCCTGCAAACTGGAAGAGGGAGCAACAAACTGACCCTGATCCAAGAGCCTTGAGCCCAGAGCCTCGAACTGATTCCGATCCCGGATCCTTGAGCTCGGTGTCTGGGACCTGGAGCCTGGTGTACAAAACCTGGAGCCTGGAGCCCGGAGCCTTGAGCCCAGAGCCTGGAACTGACCCAGAGCCTGAAGTTTAGAGCCTTAAGCCTGGTACCCAGACAATGGAACTGCCCCAAAGCCCAAAGCCTGGAGCACGGAGCCTTGACCGCGGAGCCATGAGCCTTGAGCCGGGAGCCCGGAATCTGAAGCCTGGAGACAGGAGGATTGAGCCCTGAGCCCGGAGAATGGAACTTAACCCTAGCCCGGATTCTTGAAACCGGGAAATGGAGTGCAGAGCCTGGATCCTGGAGCCTGGATCCTGGAGCCTGGAGCCTGGATCCCTTAACTGACCCCAAGCCTGACCCCAAGCCAACTGACGGAGCCTGGACTTTGGAGCCTGGAGCCCTTAACTGATCCAAAGCCCGGAGCTTGGAGACTTGAGCCTGGAACCTGGAGCCCAAAGCCTGGAACTGACACTGAGCCTGGAGCCTGGAGCCAGGTGCCTTTTGCCTGGAATGCGCAGTCACGAGCCTGGAGCCTTGAGCCGGTAGCCATGAACTGAGCCCGAAATAAGGAGCCTAAAACTTTGAGCCCGGAGCCACGAACATACTCCGAGCCAAAAGCCTTGATCCATTAGGAAGGAGCCTGGAGCCTGGAGCCTGGAGCCTTTAGCCTGGAGCCTGGAAATGACCCCCAGCAAGTAACCTGGAGCCTTGACCTTAAGTTTGGGTCATGGAGCCTGGAGTTTAGAGCCCGATGCGCATTGCCTGAAACTGACCCCGAGCCTAGAGGCTGGAGCTTGGAGCCCGGAGCATGGAACAGACACCAAGCCCGGAAGCCCTGTGCCTGGAACCAGGAGCCAGGAGTGTGGAGCCTGTATTCTGTGCCCCGGAGCCTGGAACTGATCCTGAGCCTAGAGTCTTGAGCCGATAGCCTGGAACACGGAGTCTGAAACTGACCAAGACCCTGGAGCCAGGAGCCTTGAGCCTGGAGCTTTGAGCCGTCAGCTGTGAGCCTTGAGCCTGGAGCCTGCAAACTGGAGCCCGGAGCAAAAAACTGACCCTGATCCCAGAGCCTTGAGCCCAGAGCCCTGGAACCCTGGAACTTACCCAAAACCTGTAGCCTTGAGTTCGAAACATTGAGCCGTGAGCATGGAGATGTGAGCCTTGAGCAATGAGCCAGGAGCCTAGAACTTACTCCGAGTTCGGAGCCTGGATCTTGAGCCCGAAGCGTGGAAATGACCCGGTCCCAGAGCCTGGAGCCCAGGGCGTGGAACCCCGAGCATGGAACTTAGCCCAAGCCCGAAGCCTGGAGCCTTAAGCCTGGAGACTGGAACTTGGACCTGACCCAATGCCCGGAGCCTGGAGTCTGGAGCCCACAGGCCCGAGCATTGAAAACACCCTGAACTCAAAACCTGGGTCTTGGTGACCGGAGCCTTAAACTGATCCCGAGCAAGGAGCCTGGAGCTTTTAGCCCAGAGCCTGGAGCCTTGAGCCTGGAGCTTGGAGCCTGGAGCCATGAGTATGGAGCCTAGAGCCTGGAAGAAGACCCCAAGCTCACAGCCAGGAGCCCGGAGCCTTGGAAAAACCTCGTTCCGGGAGCCTGGAGCCCTCGGCGTGAAACCCCAAGCATTGAACTTACCCCGATCCAGAAGCCTGGAGCCTGAAGCCGGGAGACCGGAACTTGGAACCTATCCCCTTGCCCGGAGCCTGGAGCCTGGAGCGTGGAGCGTGGAGCCTGGAGCCTTGAGCTTGGAGCCTGGAGCCTTAAGCCCGCAACACGGAGCCTGGAGCCCGCAGCCCGGAGCCTGGAGAGCGAAGCCTGGAAGCGGAGCCTTGAGCCTTGAGCCTGGAACTGACCCCGAGCCCGGAGCCAAGAGCTTGAACCATGTAGACTTGAGCATGGAGCCTGGAACCTAGAGCGTGGAACTGACCCCAAGCCTTGAGCTTGGAGGCTTGAGCCCGGAGCAAGGAACTTACCCCGAGCCTGGAGCCTTGAGCCTTGAGCCTGGAGCCTGGTACGCGTAGCAACGAGCCTGGAAAATTGAACCATTAGCCTGGAACTAACCCCGAGCCTGAAATGTGGAGCCTAAAAGCTGGAGACTGGACCTTGGAACTGACCCCATGCCCAGAGCCATGAGCCCGGAGCCTGGAGCCTTGAGCGGGAGCCCGGAGCCTGGAACTGACACTGAGCCCGGAGCCTGAAGCATGGAGCCTTGAACTGACCATTGGCATGGAGCCTTTAGCCTGGATCCCAGAGCTTGAAGCATGGATCCTGGAGAGAGGAGCCTTGAGCCTGGAGCCTGGAGAAGGAATCCTGGAGTCTGGAGTCTTGAGCCCTGACCTCGGAGCATGGAGCCCGGAGCCCGGAGCCGGAGCCTGGAACTGACCCCGAGCCTGAAGCCTGGAGCCAAGAGCTTGAAGCATAGCGCCTCTAGCCTGGATCCTGGAGCCTAGAGCCCGGTGACTTGAGCCTGGAATTGACCCCGAGCCTTGAGCTTGGAGCCTATTCCCTGGAGCATGGAACTTGCCCTGAGCCTGGAGCCTTGAGCTTGGAGACTTCAGCCTGGAGCCTTGAGCCTGGAACGCGTAGCAACGAACCTGGACTATGGAGCTTGTAGCCTGGAACTGACCTCGAGCCCGAAAAGTGGAGCCTAAAACCTGGAGACCAGATCTTGGAACTGACCCCATGCCAAGAGCCCTGGAGCCTTGAGGGGGGGAGTTAGGAGCCTGGAACTGACACTGAGCCCGGAGCCTTGAGCCCAGAGCCTGAAGCATGGAGCCCTGAGCCTGGAACTGACCCCAACACTTAAGCCTATAGCCTGGAGCCCAGAGCATGAAGCATGGAGCCTGGAGCCCGGTGCCCATAGCCTTGAGCCCAGAGCCTGGAACAAACCCAGAGCCTGAAGCCTGGAGCCTGGAGCCTGAAGACTGGTACCCGGAAAATGGAACATCCCAAAAACCAAAAGCCCGGAGCCTTGACCGCAGAGCCATGAGCCTTGAGCAGGGAGCCCGGATTTATAAGCCTGGAGACAGAAGGCTTGAGCCCTGACCCCTTAGCCCGGAGCCTGGAACTTAACCCTTGCCCGGATTCTCTAAACCGTGTAATGGAGCGCAGAGCCTGGATCCTGGAATCTGGATCCTGGAGCCTGGAGCCTTAACTGACCCCAAGCCCGCAGCATGGAGCATGGAGCCTGGAGTTTGTAGCCTGCAGCCTGGAGCCTGGAGCCCTTAACTGACCCAAAGCCGGGGCGTGGAGCATGGAGCCTGGAGCTTGGAGCCTGGAGCCTGGAGCCCAAAGCCTGGAACTGACACTGAGCCTGGGGCCTAGATCCTGGAGCCTGGAGCCTGGAACCCCGAGCCCACAGCCTGGAAATTACCCTGAGCAAGGAACCTTGAGCCTTGACCTGGTGTTTGGGGCACGGAGCCTGGAGCCTTGAGCTTGGAGCCTGGAGCCTGATGCACGGTGCCTGAAACTGACCCAGAGCCTAGAGGCTTGAGCCTGGAGCCCGGAGCATGGAACTGACACCAAGCCCGGAGCCCTGTGCCTGGAACCAGGAGCCTGAAGCACGGAGCCTGAATCCTTTAGCCTGGAGCCTGGAACTGTTCCCGAGCCTAGAGTCTTTAGCCGGTATCCTGGAGCACAGAGCCTGCAACTGACCAAGACCCTGGAGCCTGGCGCCTTGAGCCTGGAGCATGTAGCCGTGAGCCTGGAGCCTGGAGCCTTGAGCCTAGTGCGCGGAATCTAGAGCCCAGACCTTAAAGACTGGAGCCCGGAACCCAGATACTCGAAGTGACCCCGAGCCCGGAGAAAAGAACCCGGAGCCTTGAACTGACCATGAACATTGAGCCTTGATCCCTGAGCCTGGAACCCGAACCCTGGAACTTACCCTGGAGCCTCGATTCCGTAGCATGGAGCCGTGAGCTTTGAGCCTGGAGCATAGAGCCTGGAACTGACTTTAAGTCCGGACCCTGGAGCCCGGAGCCAAGAAATGACCCCAAGCCCGGAGACCCTGAACATGGAGCGTGGAGCGCGGAGCCTGGAACTGACCCCGAGCACAGAACCTTGAGCTCGGAGCCTGGGGCCCGGAGAATGGAGCCGTGAGCATGGAGCCGTGAGCCTAGAGCCGGGAGCCCAAAGCCTTGTACTGACCCCGAGTGAAGAGCCTGGAGCATATAGTTGAGCCTGGAGCCTGGAACCTGGAACCTGGAACCTGTAGCCCAGAGCCTGGGACTGACGCCGAACCTGGACCCTAGAGCCTAGAGCCTTGATGTGATAATGAGCCTGGAACCTGGAGCCTGGAGCCTGGAGCCTGGAGCCTGGAGCCTGGAGCCTGGAGACTGGAACTTACCCCGAACCTTAATCCTGGCGCCTGGGGCCTTGAGGCCGGAGCCTGGAACTGATCACGAGCCCATAGCCTGGAGCGCGAAGTCTGGAGCTTGGAGCCTGGAGCCTGAAGCCTGAAACCTGGAGCCTGGAGCCTGGAGCCTGGCAGAAGACCCTGAGCCAAAAGCCTGGAGCCCGGAGCCTGGAGCCAGGAACCTCGAGACGGGAACTGAGCTCGAGAATGGAGCCCGGAGTCCGGAGCCTGGAGCTTTGAGCCCGAAGCTTGGAACTGACCCTGAGCCTGGAGCAAGGAATGTGGAGCCTGGAGTGTGGAGCCTGAAGCCCGGAACCCGGAGCCTAGAGCCCGGAGCCTAGAGCCTAAGCCTGGAGCCTGGAGCCTGGAGCCTGGAGCCTGGAGTCTTGAGTCTGGAGCCCTGACTCCGGAAGCATGGAGCCCGGAGCATGGTACTGACCCCGTGCCTGGAGCATGGAGCTTTAAGCCTTGAGCCCGGTGACTTGAGCCTTGAACTGACCCAGAGCCTTGAGCTTGGAGCCTTCAGCCTTGAGCCTGGTACTGGGAGCCTTGAGCCTGGAACACGTAGTAACGAACCTTAAGTATGTTGCCTGTAGCCTGGAACTGACCCCGAGCCCGAAAACTGGAGCCAAAAACCTGGAGACCCCATGACCCCATTCCAAGACCCTGGAGCCTGGAACCTGGAGCCTTGAGGGCGGAGCCCAGAGCTTGGAACTGACACTGAGCCCGGAGCCTATAGCCCGGAGCCTAAAGCATGAAGCCCAGAGCCTGAAACTGACCCTTACCCTGGAGCCTTAAACCTGGAGCCCAGAGCTTAAAGACTGGAGCCTTGAGCCTGGAGTCTAGAGCCTGGTGACTGGAGCCACAAAGTGACCCTGAGCCTTGAGCCTGGAGTCTTGAGCCCGGAGCATGGAACGCGTAGTCACGAGTCTGGAGCATAGAGTCTGTAGCCTGGAACTTAGCCTGAAAAATGGAGCCTAAATCCTGGATTCCTGGGTGTGGAACCCATGCATGGAACTTACCCCGAGCCGGAAGCTTAGCGCCTGAAACCGGGAGACTGGAACTTGGAACTGACTCCATGTCCGGAGCCTGGAGCCTGGAGCCTGGAGCCTGGAGCCTGGAGCCAGGACCCTTTAGTCTTGAGCCTGGAGCCGGAAGCCCGGAGCCTTGAGCATGCAGCCCGCAGCCAGCAGCCAGAAGCCCGAAGCCCGAAGGCCGGAGCCTGGAGCCTGGAGCCTGGAGCGACTGGAGCCTGGAGCCTGGAAACTGAAGTCTTGAGTCTGGTGCCCTGACCCCGGACCATGGAGCCCGGAACCTGGAACTGTCCCCGAAACTGGAGCCTGGAACAAAGAGCCAAGTCTGGAGCCTTGAGCCAAGTACCATGAGCCTGGAGCAAAGAACCTGGAGTCTGGGACTAAACTTGAGACTGAAGCCTGGAGCCTTGAACTGACCTTGAGTCCAGAGCCTGGACCGTGGAATATGGAGCCTGGAGCCTGGAGTCTTCAGTCTGGTTCCCTGACCCCGGAGCATGGAGCCAGGAATATGGAACTGACCCCGAGCCCGGAGCCCTGAGCCCTGAGCCCTCAGCCCTCAGCCCTGAACCCTGACCCTGAACCAGGAGATTGGAACATACCTTTAGCCCGGAGGATTTATCCAGTAGCCTGAAGCACGGAGCCTGGAACTGACCAAAAGCCAGGAGCCTGGAGAACGGAGCCTGGAGAGTGGAGCCTTGAACCCAGAGCTGAAAGACTTGAGCCCCAAGCCCAGAGCCTTAAACTAAACCGGGAGCTTGGAGCCTTGAGGCCGGAGCCTGGAACTTGAAGCCTTGAAATTATCCCGTGCTGGGAGCCTGGAGCTGGGAGCCGGGAGCCTGGAGCGCGGAGCCTTTAGCCCGGAACTTGGAGCCTGGAGCACGGAGCCTGGAACTGACCCCAAGCATGCAGTGATCAGCCTGGAGCCTGGAGCCTGGAGCTCGGAGCCCAGAGCCCGGAGTCCGGGACCCGGAGAATGGAACTTTGAGCCTGGAGCCCAGAGCATGGAACATGGAACTTTGAGCCTGGAGCCTTGAGCTTTGAGCCCTTAGCCAGGAGCCTGAAACTGACACTAAGCCCGGAGCCTTGAGCCCAGAGCCTGAAGCTTGGAGCCAGGACAATGGAACTAATCCCGAGCCTGGAAACTGGAGCCCAGAGCTTGAAGCATGGAGCCTTGAGCCTGGAGCTCCTAGCCCAATGCCTTGAGCCTGGAGCCATGAGTACGGAGCATGGAACTGACCAAGAGCCTAGAGCCTAGAGCCTTGAGCCCGGAGCCTTTAGCCTGGAGCCTGGAGCCCAGAGCCTGGAATACATACAGAGCTTGGCACCTGGATCCCGGTGCCTGGAAATGACCCTGATTAAGGACCCTGGAGAATTGACCCGGAGGTTGGAGCAAGGAGCCTGGAGCCTGGAGCAATTAGCGAGGAGCCCGGAGCCTGGAGCCCGGAGCCCGGAAGCAGGAGCCTGGAACTTAACTCTAGACTGGAGCCTGACTGGGGCGCAGAACTGACCCCGAGGCCAGAGCCTGGATACTTGATCGCGGAGCGTGGACCCTGGAGCCCGAAGCCTTTAACTGACACCTAACACGGAACCTGGAGCCTGGAACTGATCAAAAGCCTGGAGCCTTGAGTGCGGAGCCTGGAGCCAGGACCCTGGAGCCTGGAGCCCGGGACATGGAGCATTGAGCCATGAGCATGGAGTTGTGATCCTGGAGCCTGGAGCCCGGAACCTGGAACTGACCCCGACTCCAGAGCCTGGACCGTGGAGTATGGAGCCGGCAGAGTGGAAATGACCCTATGCCTTTAGCCTGGAACCCGTAGCCAAAGCCTGGAGCCTGGATCCTGGAGCCTAGAGACTTGAGCCTGAAGCCTGGAAGAATATCCAGAGCCTAAAGCCCTGAGCCCGGAGCCTCTAACTTACTCCGTGAAAGGAGCCTTGAGCTCGAGCCTGGAACTGACCCCAAGCCCAGAGCCCGAAGCTTGTAGCCCAAAGAGCTAACCATGGAACTGAAACTGAGCCGGAAGCCTGGATCCTGGATCCTGAAGCCTTGAGCCCGAAGCCCCGAACTTACCCCGAGCATGTAGCCTGGAACCTGGAGTTTGGAGCCTGGAGCCCGGACCCTAGGGCATGGAGCCTGGAACTCGGAAAAGGGAGCTGACCACGAGCCAAGAAGCACTTAGCCTGGAAGTAGGAGCCTGGAGACTAAAGCCTGGAGCCTGGAACTGACTCCGAACCCGGAGTCCTGAACCTATAGCTTGGAGCACGGAACCTGGTACTGACCAAGAGCCTGGAACCTGGAGCATGGAACCTGGAGGTTGGAGCCTGGAGCCTTGAGCCTGGAGCACAGAGCCTGGAGCGCAGAGCCAAGAGCCCAGAGCTTAAAGACTTTAGCCCGGAGCCCAGATCCTCAAACTAACCCCAAGCCTTGAACCATGACCTGGAGCCTAGAACTGAATCCAAGCACGGTACCTTGAGCCCGGAGCGCTGAGCCGGGAGCCGGGAGCCTGGAGCCTTGAGCCTGGAGCCTGGAGCTTGGAGCCTGGAGCCCGGAGCCTGGAACTGACCCTGAAACTGGAGCCTTGAGCCTGGAGCATGTAGCCCGGAGCATGGAACTGAGCTCTAGCCTTGAGTCCTTGAGCCTTGCGCCCGGACCCTGGAGCTTAACCCGAGCATGGAGCCTGGATCCTGGATCGCGGAACCTGTTGCCAGGAGCACGGAGCCTGGAACTGATCCCGAACCAGGAACCTTGAGGCTGGAGCCCGTACCCTGGACTGACCCCGAGCTTTTAGCCTGGAGCGCGGAGCCTTGAGCCTGGAAACTGTAGCGCTGAGCCTGGAGCCTTGAGCCTGGAGCCCAGAGCATGGAACTGACCCCGAGCCCGGAGCCCGGAGCCCGGAGCCCGGAGCCCGGAGCCCGGAGCCCGGAGCCCGGAGCCCGGAGCCCGGAGCCCGGGAGCCCGGAGCCGGAACCAGAAGCTTGGAACTGATTTCCGAGCCCGGAGTCTTTATCCAGTAGCCTGGAGCACGGAGCCTGGAACTGACCAAGAGCCAGGAGCTTGGAGAACGGAGCCCGGAGTGTGGAGTCTAGAACCCAGAGTTTAAAGACTTGAGCCCAGAGCCCAGAGCCTTAAACTAAATCGGAGCTCGAAACCATGAGCCCGGAGCCTGGAACTGACCCGAGTATGGAACCTTTAAGCTGGAGCCTGGAACCTGAATCCTTGAAATTACCCAGTGCTGGGAGCCTGGAGCGCGGAGCCTATAGCCCGAACCTTGGAGCCTTGATCATGGAGCCTGGAACTGACCCCGGGCAAACAGCGTAGAGCCTGGAGCCCGGAGCCCGGAGCTCGGAGCCAGGAGCACAAGCGCCCAGAGCCCGGAGCACGGAGCCCGGGGCTGGAGCCTTGAGCCCGGAGCATGGAGCATGGAAATTTGAGCCTGGATTCTGGAGCTTTGAGCCCATAGCCTGGAGCCCCTTAGCTGACACTGAGCCCGGAGCCTTGAGCCCAGAGCCTGAAGCCTGGAGCCCGGAAAATGGAACCGACCCAGAGCCTTGAACCTGGTGCCTGGAGCCCAGAGCTTGAAGCCTGGAGCCCGGAGCATGGAGCCAAGAATCTTGTGCCTGGAGCTTGGAACTGACCCCGAGCCTTGAGCCTGGAGCCTTGAGCTTTGAATCTTGAGCCTGGAGCCTAGAGCCCAATGCCTGGAGCCTGGAACTGACCCCGAGCCTTGAGCCAGGAGCCTTGAGTGCGGAGTATGGAACTGACAAAGAGCCTGGAACCTGGAGCCTTTAGCCTTGAGCCTGGAGCCCATATCCTGGAGCCCGGAGCCTTGAACACACACTGAACACGGAGCCTGGATCCTAAAGCCTTAAGGCTGGAGCCCAGAGCCTGGAAATGACCCTGACTAATAAACCCTGGAGGATTGACCAGGAGTTTGGAGCAAGGAGCCTTGAGCCCGGAGCAAGAACCCTGGAGCCTGGAGCCCACAGCCTGGAACTGACCCCAATCCTGGAAACTGGAGCTTGAAGCCCGGAGCCTGAAGCCTGAGCCTGGAAACCGGAGCATGGAACTGACCCCAAGTCCTTAGCCCTGAGCCCGGAACCAGGAGCAAGGAATTTGACCCCGAGCCCGGAGTCTTATCCAGTAGCCTGGAGCACGGAGCCTGGAACTGTCCAAGAGCCTGGAGCCTGGAGCCTGGAGCACAGAGCCTGGAGCGTGGAGCGTAGAGCCAAGAGCTTAAAGACTTGAGCCCTGAGCCCAGAGCTTTAAACTAACCCAGAGCCCGAAGCCATGAGCCCGGAGCTTGGAACTGACCCCGAGTACGGAACCTTGAGCCCGGAGCCTGGAGCCTGAAGCCTGGAAATGACCCCGTGCTGGTAGCCTTGAGCATGGAGCCTGGAGCGCAGAGCCTATACTCCGGAGCTTGGAGCCTGGTGCCTGGAACTGACCCCAAGAAAGCAGCGTGGGGCCTAGAGCCCGGAGCTCGGAGCCTTAAGCCTGGAGCCTGAAGCCTGGAGCCTGGAGCCTGGAGCCTGGATCCTGGAGCCTTTAACCCAGAGCCCGGAGCCTGGAACTGAACCCGAGACTGGAGCCTTGAGCCCGGAGCCTGGAAATGACCCCGAGCCTGGAGCCCAGAGCCCAAGCTATGAGTCAAGAGCCTGGGAATGACCCCGAGCCTGGAGCCTGGATTCCGGAGCGTGGAGCCTGGAACCCACATCAAAGAGCCAGGAAGTTACCCGTAGCCCGGTGCCCGGAGCCTGGATTTAACCCCGAGCCCGGAATCTCAAGCCTGAAGCCTTGAGCCCAGAGCCTGGAACTGATCACGAAGACCAGAACAAAGAGTGCGCAGCCTGGAGCCTTGAGACTTGAGCCCGGAGACCGGAACCTGGAGCCCAGAGAACGGAGCCTGAAGCCTAGCACTGACATTGAGCCTGGAGCTCTTAGCCTGGAGGCTGGAGCCTTGAACCCGGATCCTGGAGCTGACCTTGAGTCCTGAGTCTGGAACATGGAGCCCGGAACCTTTAGCGCAGAGCCAAGAGCCTGAAGCCAGCAACCTCTAAACCAAAGCCCGGAGCTTTCAGCATACCTGAAGCCTGGAGCCCTGAACCTGGAGCTTAAAGCCTTGAAAATGACCCCGAGCAAGGGACCCTTAGCCCGGGACCCTAAGCTCGGGGACCCTTAACCGGAGCCCGGACCCCCGAGCCTGGATCTGATGCCGAACCCGGGCCCTAAAGCAAAGACCGTGGAGGCTGTAGCAAAGAGCCCGGAGCACGGAGTCCGGTTCCTGTAACTGACTTCGAGCCTAGAGCCTGAAGCCTGAAGCCTGAGCCTGGAGCCTTGAGCCTTGAGCCTTGAGCCTGGAGCCTTTAGCCTCTAGCCTGAAGCTTGGAGCCTGCAGCGTGTAGCATAGAGCCCAGAGCCTGCAGCCCGGAGCCCGGAGCCCAGAGCCTAGCACTGACCCAGAGCCTAGAAGTTGAAGCCTGGAGACCGAAGCCTGGAACTGATCCCGAGCCCGGATCTTGGAGCAAAGAGCATTAAGCCCAGAGCCTTTAGTCTGGAACCCAGAGCCTGGAACTAACCCTGAGCCCAGTTTCTGGAGTCTTGAGCCTGGAGCTCAGAGCCTTGGGGCCCAGAGCCTAGAACCTGGAACCTTGAACCTGGAGCCCGGAGCCCTGAACTGACCACGAGCCCGAAGCCTGGAGCCCTGAGCCCTGAACTTACCCCAAGCCAAGACCATGGAGAACAGAGCCCGGAGACCGGAAACCGAGCCTGGAACTGACCCTGAGACTGAAGCCTGAGCCCAGACACAAGCCCAGAGCCTAGAGCCAAGAGCCTGGAGCCCTAACCCGAGCCCGGAGCCTAGAGCCTAGAGCCTGGAGCCTAGAGTCTAGTCCCTAGAGCTAAGAACCTTGAGCCTAGAGCCTAGACCCTAGAGCCTAAAGCCCAAACCCTAACCCTAAACAGAGCCCGGAGCATGGAGCCCTAACCCTAAACACAGCCCAGACCCTGGAACACTAACCCTAAGCCTAACCCAAACTGGAGTCGGGAGCCCGAACCCTAACCCGAATCGGAGCCTGGAGCCTGGAGACCTAACCCTAACCGGAGCCCTGAGCCCCAGAGCCCAGAGCCCAGAGCCAGAGCAAGAGCCCAAGCCTGAGCCCGGAGCCTGAGCCCGGAGCTTGGAGCCCTGAACCCGGAACCCGGAGGCCGGAACCCGGAGGCCGGAACCTGGAGCCAAACCCTAACACTAATCCTACCCTAACCGGAGCCTGGAGCCCTAACCAAAACCCTAACCCTAACTGGAGCCCGGACCTCAGAGCCTTGAGCCCAAACCCTAACCGGAGCCTGGTGCCTGGAGCCCTAACACTAACCTGAGCCCAGAGCCCAGGGCCTTGTCCCAATCCTTACCGGGGAACTCGCCTGGGCCCTAACCCTAAGCGGGACTCTGGCCTGGGCACTAACCCTTACCGGGGTTCTGTCCTTGGCCCTAACACTAACCCTGGAAACTGAGCCCAAGCCCAAAGCCCTAAACCTGGCCCTGAACTGAACTCAAGCCTGGAGCCCTAACCCTGGCCTCAACCCTAACCCTGGAACTGAACCCAGGCCCTGAGCCTTTCCCCTGAGCCTTTCCCCTGGATTGAGCCCGAGCCAGAAGGCCAACCCTGGCGTCAGCCCTCACCCTAACCTGGGAACTGAGCCCGAGCCCGGAGCCCTAACCCTTTTCTCTGAACTGAGCCCGAGCCCGGAGCCCTAACCCTGACCCTGCCTAATCCCTAACACCTAACTTGGAGCTGAGCCCAAGCCCAGAGCCCTAACCCTGGTCCTGGAACTGAGCCCCAACCCTGGCCCTAGAAGTGAGCCTGAGCCCGGAGCCCTTACCCGGCCCTAGAACTGAGCCCTAACCCTAACCCTGGAACTGAGACCAAACCCGGAGCCCTAACCCTGGCCCTGGAACTGAGCCCTAATCCTAATCCTGGAAAAAAAAAAGCCTGAGCTGTGAGCCCTAACCCACGCCTTGGAAATGAACTCCAGGGCTGAAAAATGAGTCTCAGTCCGGCCCTGGTCCCACATACGGTTTGAGTTTTACTGTTATCCAGCTCCAGATGAGAAAAGCACGGAGGTTTAAAAGGGGATCAGCTAACTTGCGTTCTGTCTTTGAAAAAACATAACAGATTCCCACACATTGGCCTGGAAAAATAGCAAAGTCCCACAAGGCCTTGAAAAAAGACAGAGTCCACACGGTCCGCCGGCAGTCCCGGCCTAATCTTGACCCGGGTCAGCGCGACATTTCCCGGCGTCCTCCTCCTCAGCGCATGCCAGTGGCAGCTTCAAGGTGGCTGGGAAGAAAAAAAAAAAAAGGGGGGGGGGGAGGACAACCGAAAAGGGGATCAGCTAACCGGCGTTCTGTCTTTGAAAGAACATAAGGCCTGGAAAAACACAGGCCTGGAAAAATAGCAAAGTCCCGCCCAGGCCTGGAAAAAAAGACAGAGTCCACACCGTCCACCAGCCGTCCCGGTCTAAACCCTGACAAGGGTCAGTGGCGAAAATTTCCCAGTGCTCTTCAACGTCCATGCACGCCAGTGTGAAGCTTTAAGGGGGTTGGAGGAAAGAGGGAGAGAGAGAGAGAGAGAAAGAAAAACAAAGAATCAGGACCATGGACAGATTCTTCGACTAGAGTGTGGTTGCACCGTAAGGGAGCGTTCCATCTCCACGGGGCGGTTTGAGAAATGCTAGAACTAAGTGTTAAGCTTTACGTTCTGCTTGAGACAAAACATCCTTGTCTCAAAAGTTACCAAATCAGCTTCTTCTTGCGTGAAACGCTAAAAAATGACATTTTTACCAAGAGTCAGAAAAGCATGAAAACACTAAAAACAAGTCAGAAATAAGTGTTTCATGGCTTTTTTTGTCAAAGTCTTATCAGTTCATGAGTTTTGCTTGAGAAAAAAAACATCCAAGTCACAAACGTGACAAAAATAACTTCTTTTCGTCTGAAACGCTGAAAAATGACATTATTTTCCTCTTCGACTCAGAAAAAGCATGAAAACATTAAAAACAAGTAAGAAATAAGTTTATTATGGCAGTTTCTTAAAAGTCTTCTCAAAATCATGTTGTTCTGCTGGAAAAAGAACATCTTTGTCTCAAAGTGACCAAAAAGCTGCTTTTCGCATGAAACGCTCAAAAATGACATTTTTGCCTCTTCTACTCAGAAAAGCATGAAAAGACAAAAAACAAGTCAAAATAGGTGTTTCATGGCTGTTTTATCAAAGTCTTATCAGTTCATAACGTTTTGCTTGAGAAAAAACATCCTTTTCTCAAAGTGACAATAAAAGTTTCTTATCGTCTGAAACGCTCAAAAATGACATTTTTGCCTCTTCTACTCAGAAAATCATGAAAACACTAAAAACATGTCTAAAATAAGTGTTTTATGGCTGTTTTGTTAAAGTCTTATCAGTTCATGACGTTTTGCTGGAGAAAAAAAACATCCTTTTCTCAAAGTGACCAAAACAGCTTCTTATCGTCTGAAACGCTCAAAAATGACATTTTTTCCTCTTCTACTCAGAAAAGCATGAAAACACTAAATACAAGACAGAAATAGGTGTTTAATGGCTGTTTTGTAAAAGTCTTATTAGTTCATGACGTTTTGCATGAGAAAAAAACATCTTTGTCTCAAAGTGACCAAAACAGCTTCTTATCGTCTGAAACGCTCAAAAATGACATTTTTGCCTCTTCTACTCAGAAAAGAATGAAAACCTAAAAACAAGTCAGAAATAATTGTTTACTGCTTTTTCTTAAAAGTCGTCTCAAATCATGAAGTTCTTCTTGAAAAAGAACATCTTTGTCTGAAAGTGACCAAAACAGCTTCTTATCGTCTGAAACGCTCAAAAATGACATTTTTGCCTCTTCTACTGAGAATAGAATGAAAACACGAAAAACAAGTAGGAAATAAGGGTTTTATTGCATTTTTGTATAAGTATTATCAAATCATTAAGTTCTTCTTGAAAAAAGCATCCTTGTCTCAAAGTAACCAAAACAGCTTCTTATCGTCTGAAACGCTAAAAAATGACGTTTTTGCCACTTCTACTCAGAAAAGAAGAAAAACGAAAAAAAAACAAATCAGAAATAAGTGTTTTATTGCTTTTTTGTCAAAAACTTACCAGTTCATAACATTTTCCTTAAGACAAAAACATTATTTTATTAAAGTTACAAAAACAGCTTCTTATGGTCTGAAACGCTCAAAAAATGACATTTTTTTGTATCTTCTACTCAGGAAAAAAAGGAAAACCGAGAGTTCTAGTTATTGTGGTGAGCTTGTAGCCTTTAGCCCAGCGCTAGGATCCCGGAGCCTTGAACTGAACACGAGACCGGCGCCCGGAGCCCGGAGCCCGGAGCCCGTAGCCAGTAATGACCCCAAACATGGAGCCCGGAGGCTTGAGCCCGGAACCCGGAGGCCGGAACGCGTAGCCCAGGGCCCGGAGGCCGTAGATCGGAGTCCGGAGTCCGGAGCCTGTAGCCCCAAGACTGGAACTGAACCCGAGCCCGTAGTCTGGAGCCGTGAACCTTGAGACCGGAGCCTTCCACTTACAAAAACCTGGAGCCTTGAGTCTGGAGGGCGAAGCCTGAGCGCGGAGCTTAGAGAAACGTGCTCAAGGACTGGAGCTCGGAGCCAAGATCCTCAAACTGACACCGTACCTGGAGCCTTGAGCTCGGAGCATTGAGCCGTGAGCGTAGAGCCGTGAGCATGGAGATTTGAGCCTGGAGTCCGGAGCCTGGTAATGACCCCGTTCCTGGAGCCTAGAGCCCGTACCTGGAGACTGGAGCCTGGAGCCTGGAGCCTGAGCCTGGAGCTTTGAGCCATTAACTTACCCAAAGCATTGGAGCATGGAGCCCGAGTTTGGAGCCTGGAGCCTGGAACCCTTAACTGACCAAAAGCCCGGAGCATGGCGCATGGAGCCTGGAGCTTGGAGCCTTAAGATAGGAGCCTGGAACCTGGAGCCCAAAGCCTGGAACTGACACTGAGCCTGGAGCCTAGAGCCTGGAGCCTGGAACCTGGAGCCTGGAGCCTGGAGCCTGGAACCAAGAGCCCACGACCTTGAAATTACCCTGAGCAAGGAACCTGGAGCCTGACCTGGTGTTTGAGGTATGGAGCCTGGAGCCTTGAGCCTTGAGCCTTGAGTCTTGAGCCTGGAGCCATGAGTCTGGAGCTTGAGGTCCCGAACTTGGAGCCTGGAGCCTGGAGCCTGGAGCCTTGAACTGAACCGGAGATTGGAGCCTGGAGACTGGAGCATGGAACTCACACCAAATCTGGAGCCCGGATAATGGATCGATGAGCATGGAGCCTGGAGCCTGGAACCTAGAGCCCAGAGCCTGGAACTGACGCCAAACCCGGACCCTAGAGCCTGGAGCCTCGAACTGATAATTAGCCTGGAGCCTGGAGCCTGGAGCCTTGAGCCTGGAGCCTGGAGTCTGGAACCCTGAAGAAGACCCTGAGCCCAAAGCCTGGAGCCCGGAGCCCGGAGCCATGAGCAAGGAACCTCGAGACTGGAACTGAACCCGAGAATGGAGCCTGGAGCCGGAGCCCGGAGCCCGGAGCCCGAGCCTGGAGCCGGAGCCGGAGCCCGGAGCCCGGAGCCGGAGCCCGGAGCCCGGAGCCCGGAGCCTGGAACTGAACCCGAGCCCGAAGTCTGGAGCCGTTAACCTAAAGAACGAAGCCTGCCACTTTCAAATAACTTGGAGCCTTGAGTCTGGAGGGTAAAGCCTGAGCGCCAAGCTCATAGACACAGGCTTAAGGACTGGAGCTCGGAGCCCAGATCCTCAAACTGACCCTGTGCCCTGAGCCATTAGCCCGGAGCCTGGAACTGACCCTGAGCCTTGAGCCCGGAGCATGGAGCCATGAGCGTAGAGCTTTGAGCATGGAGATTTAAGCCTGCAGTCCGGAGCCTGGAAATTACCCCGTGCCTGAAGCCTGGAACCTGGAGCCTGGAACTGACCCCGAGCACGGAAACTTGAGCCTGGACCCTGGAGCCCGTAGACTGGAACTGATCCCAAGCCTGGAGCTCGGAGCATTGAGCCGTGAGCCTGGAGCCTGGAGCCTGGATTCTGGAGCCTAGAACTGACCCAAAGTGGGCAGCCTGGAACCTGGATTCTGAAGCCCGGAGCATGGAAATGACCCCGTTCTCAGAACCTGGAGGCCAGGGTTGAAACCCCGGCATGGAACTTACCCTGAGCTCGCAGCCTGAAGCCCGGAGCCCACAGGCCAGAGCATGGAATAAACCCCAAACCCGAAACCTTGGTCCTGAAGACCTGAGTCGGGAACTGATCGCGAGCCCAGAGCCTGGAGCGTTGAGACTGGAGCCTTTAGCCATGAGCCTGGAGCCAAGAGCCTGGAAGAAGACCCAAAGCCCGGAGCCTGGAGCCTCAAAATGACCCTCAGACAGGAAGCTGGGGCCTTGACCTTAAGTTTGGGTCATGGAGCCTGGAGCCTAGAGCCTGGAGCCTGGAACCATGAGCCTGGAGCCCGATGCGCAGTGCCTGAACCTGACCCCGAGCCTTGAGGCTTGAGCTTGGAGCCCAGAGCATGGAACAGACAACAAGCCCGGAGCCCTGTGCCTGGAACCAGGAGCCTGGAGTGCGGAGCCTGGATCCTTTAGCCCGGAGCCTGGAACTGATCCTGAGCCTAGAGTCTTGAGCCGGTAGCCTGGAGCACAGAGTCTGCAACTGACCAAGATCCTGGAGCCTGGAGCCTTGAGCCTGAGCTTGAGCCTGAGCTTGGAGCCATGAGCCTTGAGCCTTGAGCCTGAGCCTGAGCCTGGAGCCTAGTGCACAGAATCAAGAGCCAAGACCTTAAAGACTGGAGCCCGGAACCCAGATACTCGAAGTGACCCCGAGCCCGAGAAAAGAACCCGGAGCCTTGAACTGACCATGAACATTGAGCCTTGATCCTTGAGCCTGGAACCCGAACCCTGGAACTTACCTCAAGCCATGATCCCGTAAGCATGGAGCCGTGAGCTTGGAGCCTGGTGCATAGAGCCTGGAACGGACCTTAAGTCCGGACCTTGGAGCCCGGATCCAACAAATGACCCGAGCCCGGAGCCCTGAACATGGAGCGTGGAGCGCGGAGCCTGGAACTGACCCCAAGCACAGATCCTTGAGCTCGGGACCTGGGGTCCGGAGCATGGAGCTTTGACCCTGGAGCTGTGAGCCCAAAGCCCTGTACTGACCCGGAGTCAAGAGCCTGGAGCCTTGAGTCTTGAGCCAGGAGCCTGGAAATGACCCTGTACCTGGAGCCTGGAGTCCGGAGACTGGAACTGACTCCGAGCACGGAACCTTGAGTCAGGACCCAGAAGCCCGGAGACTTTAACTGAACCGAGCCTGGAGTGGAGCTTGGAGCTCGGAGCATTGAGCCGTGAGCATGGAGCTGTGAGCCTGGAGACTGGAGCCAGGAGCCTGGAGCCTGGAGCCTGGAGCCTGGAGCCTGGAGCCTGGAACTGACTCCGAGTCCGAAGCCTTGATTCTGGAGCCCGGAGTCTGGAAATGACCCCATTCCCAGAGCCTGGAGCCCAGGGCGTGGAACCCCGAGCATGGAACTTAGCCAGAGCCCCAAGCCTGGAGCCTTAAGCCTGGACACTGGAACTTGGACCTGATCCAATGACCGGAGCATGGAGTCTGGAGTCCACAGTCCAGGGCATGGAATACACCCTTAATCCGAAACCTGGGTCCTTGTGCCCGGAGCCTTGAACTGATCCCGAGCCCAGAGCCTGGAGCTTTGAGCCTGGAGCTTTGAGCCTAGAGCTTTGAATCTGGAGCCTGGAGACTTGAGCCTGGAGCTTGGAGCCTGGAGCCATTAGCATGGAGCCAAGTGCCTGGAAGAAGACCCCAAGCCCAAAGCCAGGAGCCTTTAGCCCTGGGCGTGAAACCCTAAGCATGGAACTTACCCCGAGCAAGAAGCCTGGAGCCTGGAGTCTGGAGCCTGAATCCTGGAGCCTTGAGAGGGGAGCACGGAGCCTGGAAATGACACTGAGTCCAGAGCCTTGAGCCCAGAGCCTGAAACATGGAACCTGGAGCCTGGAACTGACCCCGACCCTGGAGCCCAGAGCATGAAGCATGGAGCCTTGAGCCTTGAGTCTAGAGCCTGTTGACTGGAGCCATGAACTGACCCTGAGCCTTGAGCCTGGAGCCAGGTGTCATTAGCCTGGAACGCGTAGTCAGGAACCTGGAGCATAGAAGCCGTAGCCTGAAACTGTGCCCAAAATATGGAGCCAAAAACCTTGAGCCCAGAGCCACGAACATACTCCAAGCCCAAAGCCTGGATCCTGGAGGAAGGAATGCGGAGACTGGGGCCTGGAGCCTTGAGCCTGAGAGCCCGGAGCAAAAAACTGACCCTTATCCCAGAGCCTTGAGCCTAGAGCCTCGAACTGATCCCGATCCTGGATCCTGTAGCGTGGTGTCTGGATCCTGGAGCCTGGTGCATGGAACCTGGAGCTTGGAGCCTGGAGCCCGGAGCCTTGAGCCCAGAGCCTGGAACTGACCCAGAGCCTGAAGCCTGGTGCCTGAAGCCTGGTACCCGGAGAATGGAACTGCCCCAAAGCCCAAAGCCTGGAGCCCGGAGCCTTGACCGCGGAGTCATGAGCCTTGAGACGGGAGCCCGGAATCATAAGCCTTGAGACTGGAGGCTTGAGCCCTGAGCCCGGAGCCTGGAACAAAACCCTAGCCCAGATTCTTGAAACCAGAGAATGGAGTGAAAAGCCTGGATCCCAGTGCCTAGAGCCTTGAGCCTGGAGCCTGCAAACTGGAAGAGGGAGCAACAAACTGACCCTGATCCAAGAGCCTTGAGCCCAGAGCCTCGAACTGATTCCGATCCCGGATCCTTGAGCTCGGTGTCTGGGACCTGGAGCCTGGTGTACAAAACCTGGAGCCTGGAGCCCGGAGCCTTGAGCCCAGAGCCTGGAACTGACCCAGAGCCTGAAGTTTAGAGCCTTAAGCCTGGTACCCAGACAATGGAACTGCCCCAAAGCCCAAAGCCTGGAGCACGGAGCCTTGACCGCGGAGCCATGAGCCTTGAGCCGGGAGCCCGGAATCTGAAGCCTGGAGACAGGAGGATGAGCCCTGAGCCCGGAGAATGGAACTTAACCCTAGCCCGGATTCTTGAAACCGGGAAATGGAGTGCAGAGCCTGGATCCTGGAGCCTGATCCTGGAGCCTGGAGCCTGGATCCCTTAACTGAACCCAAGCCTGACCCCAAAAGCCAACGGACGGAGCCTGGTACTTTGGAGCCTGGAGCCCTTAACTGGATCCAAAAAAGCCCGGAGCTTGGAGACTTGAGCCTGGAACCTGGAGCCCAAAGCCTGGAACTGACACTGAGCCCTGGAGCCTGGAGCCAGGTGCCTTTAGCCTGGAATGCGCAGTCACGTAGCCTGGAGCCTTGAGCCGGTAGCCATGAACTGAGCCCGAAATAAGGAGCCTAAAACTTGAGCCCGGAGCCAACGAACATACTCCTAGCCAAAAGCCTTGATCATTAGGAAGGAGCCTGGAGCCTGGAGCCTGGAGCCTTTAGCCTGGAGCCTGGAAATGACCCCCAGCAGTAACCTGGAGCCTTGACCTTAAGTTTGGTCATGGACCTGGAGTTTAGAGCCCGATGCGCATTGCCTGAAAACTGACCCCGACCTAGAGGCTGGAGCTTTGAGCCGAGCATGGAACAGACACCAAGCCCGGAAGCCCTGGCCTGGAACAGAGCCAGTAGTGTGGAGCCTGTATTCTGTGCCCCGGAGCCTGGAACTGATCCTGAGCCTAGAGTCTTGAGCCGATAGCCTGGAACACGGAGTCTGAAACTGACCAATACCCTGGAGCCAGGAGCCTTGAGCCTGGAGCTTTGAGCCGTCAGCTGTGAGCCTTGAGCCTGGAGCCTGCAAACTGGAGCCCGGAGCAAAAAACTGACCCTGATCCCAGAGCCTTGAGCCCAGAGCCCTGGAACCCTGGAACTTACCCAAAACCTGTAGCCTTGAGTTCGAAACATTGAGCCGTGAGCATGGAGATGTGAGCCTTGAGCAATGAGCCAGGAGCCTAGAACTTACTCCGAGTTCGGAGCCTGGATTCTTGAGCCCGAAGCGTGGAAATGACCCGGTCCCAGAGCCTGGAGCCCAGGGCGTGGAACCCCGAGCATGGAACTTAGCCCAAGCCCGAAGCCTGGAGCCTTAAGCCTGGAGACTGGAACTTGGACCTGACCCAATGCCCGGAGCCTGGAGTCTGGAGCCCACAGGCCCGAGCATTGAAAACACCCTGAACTCAAAACCTGGGTCTTGGTGACCGGAGCCTTAAACTGATCCCGAGCAAGGAGCCTGGAGCTTTTAGCCCAGAGCCTGGAGCCTTGAGCCTGGAGCTTGGAGCCTGGAGCCATGAGTATGGATCCTAGAGCCTGGAAGAAGACCCCAAGCTCACAGCCAGGAGCCCGGAGCCTTGGAAAAACCTCGTTCCGGGAGCCTGGAGCCCTCGGCGTGAAACCCCAAGCATTGAACTTACCCCGATCCAGAAGCCTGGAGCCTGAAGCCGGGAGACCGGAACTTGGAACCTATCCCCTTGCCCGGAGCCTGGAGCCTGGAGCGTGGAGCGTGGAGCCTGGAGCCTTGAGCTTGGAGCCTGGAGCCTTAAGCCCGCAACACGGAGCCTGGAGCCCGCAGCCCGGAGCCTGGAGAGCGAAGCCTGGAAGCGGAGCCTTGAGCCTTGAGCCTGGAACTGACCCCGAGCCCGGAGCCAAGAGCTTGAACCATGTAGACTTGAGCATGGAGCCTGGAACCTAGAGCGTGAACTGACCCCAAGCCTTGAGCTTGGAGGCTTGAGGCCCGGAGCAAGGAACTTACCCCGAGCCTGGAGCCTTGAGCCTTGAGCCTGGAGCCTGGTACGCGTAGCAACGAGCCTGGAAAATTGAACCATTAGCCTGGAACTAACCCGAGCCTGAAATGTGGAGCCTAAAAGCTGGAGACTGGACCTTGGAAACTGACCCCATGCCCAGAGCCATGAGCCCGGAGCCTGGAGCCTTGAGCGGGAGCCCGGAGCCTGGAACTGACACTGAGCCCGGAGCCTGAAGCATGGAGCCTTGAACTGACCATTGGCATGGAGCCTTTAGCCTGGATCCCAGAGCTTGAAGCATGGATCCTGGAGAGAGGAGCCTTGAGCCTGGAGCCTGGAGAAGGAATCCTGGAGTCTGGAGTCTTGAGCCCTGACCGCGGAGCATGGAGCCCGGAGCCCGGAGCCCGGAGCCTGGAACTGACCCCGAGCCTGAAGCCTGGAGCCAAGAGCTTGAAGCATAGCGCCTCTAGCCTGGATCCTGGAGCCTAGAGCCCGGTGACTTGAGCCTGGAATTGACCCCGAGCCTTGAGCTTGGAGCCTATTCCCTGGAGCATGGAACTTGCCCTGAGCCTGGAGCCTTGAGCTTGGAGACTTCAGCCTGGAGCCTTGAGCCTGGAACGCGTAGCAACGAACCTGGACTATGGAGCTTGTAGCCTGGAACTGACCTCGAGCCCGAAAAGTGGAGCCTAAAACCTGGAGACCAGATCTTGGAACTGACCCCATGCCAAGAGCCTGGAGCCTTGAGGGGGGAGTTAGGAGCCTGGAACTGACACTGAGCCCGGAGCCTTGAGCCCAGAGCCTGAAGCATGGAGCCCTGAGCCTGGAACTGACCCCAACACTTAAGCCTATAGCCTGGAGCCCAGAGCATGAAGCATGGAGCCTGGAGCCCGGTGCCCATAGCCTTGAGCCCAGAGCCTGGAACAAACCCAGAGCCTGAAGCCTGGAGCCTGGAGCCTGAAGACTGGTACCCGGAAAATGGAACATCCCAAAAACCCAAAGCCCGGAGCCTTGACCGCAGAGCCATGAGCCTTGAGCAGGGAGCCCGATTATAAGCCTGGAGACAGAAGGCTTGAGCCCTGACCCCTTAGCCCGGAGCCTGGAACTTAAACCCTTGCCCGGATTCTCTAAACCGTGTAATGGAGCGCAGAGCCTGGATCCTGGAATCTGGATCCTGGAGCCTGGAGCCTTAACTGACCCCAAGCCCGCAGCAGGGAGCATGGAGCCTGGAGTTTGTAGCCTGCAGCCTGGAGCCTGGAGCCCTTAACTGACCCAAAGCCGGGGCGTGGAGCATGGAGCCTGGAGCTTGGAGCCTGGAGCCTGGAGCCCAAAGCCTGGAACTGACACTGAGCCTGGAGCCTAGATCCTGGAGCCTGGAGCCTGGAACCCCGAGCCCACAGCCTGGAAATTACCCTGAGCAAGGAACCTTGAGCCTTGACCTGGTGTTTGGGCACGGAGCCTGGAGCCTTGAGCTTGGAGCCTGGAGCCTGATGCACGGTGCCTGAAACTGACCCAGAGCCTAGAGGCTTGAGCCTGGAGCCCGGAGCATGGAACTGACACCAAGCCCGGAGCCCTGTGCCTGGAACCAGGAGCCTGAAGCACGGAGCCTGAATCCTTTAGCCTGGAGCCTGGAACTGTTCCCGAGCCTAGAGTCTTTAGCCGGTATCCTGAGCACAGAGCCTGCAACTGACCAGACCCTGGAGCCTGGCGCCTTGAGCCTGGAGCATGTAGCCGTGAGCCTGGAGCCTGGAGCCTTGAGCCTAGTGCGCGGAATCTAGAGCCCAGACCTTAAAGACTGGAGCCCGGAACCCAGATACTCGAAGTGACCCCGAGCCCGGAGAAAAGAACCCGGAGCCTTGAACTGACCATGAACATTGAGCCTTGATCCCTGAGCCTGGAACCCGAACCCTGGAACTTACCCTGGAGCCTCGATTCCGTAGCATGGAGCCGTGAGCTTTGAGCCTGGAGCATAGAGCCTGGAACTGACTTTAAGTCCGGACCCTGGAGCCCGGAGCCAAGAAATGACCCAAGCCCGGAGACCCTGAACATGGAGCGTGGAGCGCGGAGCCTGGAACTGACCCCCGAGCACAGAACCTTGAGCTCGGAGCCTGGGGCCGGAGAATGGAGCCGTGAGCATGGAGCCGTGAGCCTAGAGCCGGGAGCCCAAAGCCTTGTACTGACCCCGAGTGAAGAGCCTGGAGCATATAGTTGAGCCTGGAGCCTGGAACCTGGAACCTGGAACCTGTAGCCCAGAGCCTGGGACTGACGCCGAACCTGGACCCTAGAGCCTAGAGCCTTGATGTGATAATGAGCCTGGAACCTGGAGCCTGGAGCCTGGAGCCTGGAGCCTGGAGCCTTGAGCCTGGAGACTGGAACTTACCCCGAACCTTAATCCTGGCGCCTGGGGCCTTGAGGCCGGAGCCTGGAACTGATCACGAGCCCATAGCCTGGAGCGCGAAGTCTGGAGCTTGGAGCCTGGAGCCTGAAGCCTGAAACCTGGAGCCTGGAGCCTGGAGCCTGGCAGAAGACCCTGAGCCAAAAGCCTGGAGCCCTGAGCCTGGAGCCAGGAACCTCGAGACGGGAACATGAGCTCGAGAATGGAGCCGGATCCGGAGCCTGGAGCTTTGAGCCCGAAGCTTGGAACTGACCCTGAGCCTGGAGCAAGGAATGTGGAGCCTGGAGTGTGGAGCCTGAAGCCCGGAACCCGGAGCCTAGAGCCCGGAGCCTAGAGCCTAAAGCCTGGAGCCTGGAGCCTGGGAGCCTGGAGCCTGGAGTCTTGAGTCTGGAGCCCTGACCTCCGGAAGCATGGAGCCCGGAGCATGGTACTGACCCCGTGCCTGGAGCATGGAGCTTTAAGCCTTGAGCCCGGTGACTTGAGCCTTGAACTGACCCAGAGCCTTGAGCTTGGAGCCTTCAGCCTTGAGCCTGGTACGGGAGCCTTGAGCCTGGAACACGTAGTAACGAACCTTAAGTATGTTGCCTGTAGCCTGGAACTGACCCCGAGCCCGAAAACTGGAGCCAAAAACCTGGAGACCCCATGACCCCATTCCAAGGACCCTGGAGCCTGGAACCTGGAGCCTTGAGGGCGGAGCCCAGAGCTTGGAACTGACACTGAGCCCGGAGCCTATAGCCCGGAGCCTAAAGCATGAAGCCCAGAGCCTGAACTGACCCTTACCCTGGAGCCTTAAACCTGGAGCCCAGAGCTTAAAGACTGGAGCCTTGAGCCTGGAGTCTAGAGCCTGGTGACTGGAGCCACAAAGTGACCCTGAGCCTTGAGCCTGGAGTCTTGAGCCCGGAGCATGGAACGCGTAGTCACGAGTCTGGAGCATAGAGTCTGTAGCCTGGAACTTAGCCTGAAAAATGGAGCCTAAATCCTGGATTCCTGGGTGTGGAACCCATGCATGGAACTTACCCCGAGCCGGAAGCTTAGCGCCTGAAACCGGGAGACTGGAACTTGGAACTGACTCCATGTCCGGAGCCTGGAGCCTGGAGCCTGGAGCCTGGAGCCTGGAGCCAGGACCCTTTAGTCTTGAGCCTGGAGCCGGAAGCCCGGAGCCTTGAGCATGCAGCCCGCAGCCAGCAGCCAGAAGCCCGAAGCCCGAAGGCCGGAGCCTGGAGCCTGGAGCCTGGAGACTGGAGCCTGGAGCCTGGAAACTGAAGTCTTGAGTCTGGTGCCCTGACCCCGGACCATGGAGCCCGGAACCTGGAACTGTCCCCGAAACTGGAGCCTGGAACAAAGAGCCAAAGTCTGGAGCCTTGAGCCAAGTACCATGAGCCTGGAGCAAAGAACCTGGAGTCTGGGACTAAACTTGAGACTGAAGCCTGGAGCCTTGAACTGACCTTGAGTCCAGAGCCTGGACCGTGGAATATGGAGCCTGGAGCCTGGAGTCTTCAGTCTGGTTCCCTGACCCCGGAGCATGGAGCCAGGAATATGGAACTGACCCCGAGCCCGGAGCCCTGAGCCCTGAGCCCTCAGCCCTCAGCCCTGAACCCTGACCCTGAACCAGGAGATTGGAACATACCTTTAGCCCGGAGGATTTATCCAGTAGCCTGAAGCACGGAGCCTGGAACTGACCAAAAGCCAGGAGCCTGGAGAACGGAGCCTGGAGAGTGGAGCCTTGAACCCAGAGCTGAAAGACTTGAGCCCCAAGCCCAGAGCCTTAAACTAAACCGGAGCTTGGAGCCTTGAGGCCGGAGCCTGGAACTTGAAGCCTTGAAATTATCCCGTGCTGGGAGCCTGGAGCTGGGAGCCGGGAGCCTGGAGCGCGGAGCCTTTAGCCCGGAACTTGGAGCCTGGAGCACGGAGCCTGGAACTGACCCCAAGCATGCAGTGATCAGCCTGGAGCCTGGAGCCTGGAGCTCGGAGCCCAGAGCCCGGAGTCCGGGACCCGGAGAATGGAACTTTGAGCCTGGAGCCCAGAGCATGGAACATGGAACTTTGAGCCTGGAGCCTTGAGCTTTGAGCCCTTAGCCAGGAGCCTGAAACTGACACTAAGCCCGGAGCCTTGAGCCCAGAGCCTGAAGCTTGGAGCCAGGACAATGGAAACTAAGTCCCGAGCCTGGAAACTGGAGCCCAGAGCTTGAAGCATGGAGCCTTGAGCCTGGAGCTCCTAGCCCAATGCCTTGAGCCTGGAGCCATGAGTACGGAGCATGGAACTGACCAAGAGCTAGAGCCTAGAGCCTTGAGCCCGGAGCCTTAAGCCTGGAGCCTGGAGCCCAGAGCCTGGAATACATACAGAGCTTGGCACCTGGATCCCGGTGCCTGGAAATGACCCTGATTAAGGACCCTGGAGAATTGACCCGGAGGTTGGAGCAAGGAGCCTGGAGCCTGGAGCAATTAGCGAGGAGCCCGGAGCCTGGAGCCCGGAGCCCGGAAGCAGGAGCCTGGAACTTAACTCTAGACTGGAGCCTGACTGGGGCGCAGAACTGACCCCGAGCCAGAGCCTGGATACTTGATCGCGGAGCGTGGACCCTGGAGCCCGAAGCCTTTAACTGACACCTAACACGGAACCTGAAGCCTGGAACTGATCAAAAGCCTGGAGCCTTGAGTGCGGAGCCTGGAGCCAGGACCCTGGAGCCTGGAGCCCGGGACATGGAGCATTGAGCCATGAGCATGGAGTTGTGGTCCTGGAGCCTGGAGCCCGGAACCTGGAACTGACCCCGACTCCAGAGCCTGGACCGTGGAGTATGGAGCCGGCAGAGTGGAAATGACCCTATGCCTTTAGCCTGGAACCCGTAGCCAAAGCCTGGAGCCTGGATCCTGGAGCCTAGAGACTTGAGCCTGAAGCCTGGAAGAATATCCAGAGGCCTAAAGCCCTGAGCCCTGAGCCCGGAGCCTCTAACTTACTCCGTGAAAGGAGCCTTGAGCTCGAGCCTGGAACTGACCCCAAGCCCAGAGCCCGAAGCTTGTAGCCCGAAGAGCTAACCATGGAACTGAAACTGAGCCGGAAGCCTGGATCCTGGATCCTGAAGCCTTGAGCCCGAAGCCCCGAACTTACCCCGAGCATGTAGCCTGGAACCTGGAGTTTGGAGCCTGGAGCCCGGACCCTAGGGCATGGAGCCTGGAACTCGGAAAAGGGAGCTGACCACGAGCCAAGAAGCACTTAGCCTGGAAGTAGGAGCCTGGAGACTAAAGCCTGGAGCCTGGAACTGACTCCGAACCCGGAGTCCTGAACCTATAGCTTGGAGCACGGAACCTGGTACTGACCAAGAGCCTGGAACCTGGAGCATGGAACCTGGAGGTTGGAGCCTGGAGCCTTGAGCCTGGAGCACAGAGCCTGGAGCGCAGAGCCAAGAGCCCAGAGCTTAAAGACTTTAGCCCGGAGCCCAGATCCTCAAACTAACCCCAAGCCTTGAACCATGACCTGGAGCCTAGAACTGAATCCAAGCACGGTACCTTGAGCCCGGAGCGCTGAGCCGGGAGCCGGGAGCCTGGAGCCTGGAGCCTGGAGCCCGGAGCTTGGAGCCTGGAGCCCGGAGCCTGGAACTGACCCTGAAACTGGAGCCTTGAGCCTGGAGCATGTAGCCCGGAGCATGGAACTGAGCTCTAGCCTTGAGTCCTTGAGCCTTGCGCCCGGACCCTGGAGCTTAACCCGAGCATGGAGCCTGGATCCTGGATCGCGGAACCTGTTGCCAGGAGCACGGAGCCTGGAACTGATCCCGAACCAGGAACCTTGAGGCTGGAGGCCCGTACCCTGGACTGACCCGAGCTTTTAGCCTGGAGCGCGGAGCCTTGAGCCTGGGAACTGTAGCGCTGAGCCTGGAGCCTTGAGCCTGGAGCCCAGAGCATGGAACTGACCCCGAGCCCGGAGCCCGGAGCCCGGAGCCCGGAGCCCGGAGCCCGGAGCCCGGAGCCCGGAGCCCGGAGCCCGGAGCCCGGAGCCCGGAGCCGGAACCAGAAGCTTGGAACTGATTCCGAGCCCGGAGTCTTTATCCAGTAGCCTGGAGCACGGAGCCTGGAACTGACCAAGAGCCAGGAGCTTGGAGAACGGAGCCCGGAGTGTGGAGTCTAGAACCCAGAGTTTAAAGACTTGAGCCCAGAGCCCAGAGCCTTAAACTAAATCGGAGCTCGAAACCATGAGCCCGGAGCCTGGAACTGACCCGAGTATGGAACCTTTAAGCTGGAGCCTGGAACCTGAATCCTTGAAATTACCCAGTGCTGGGAGCCTGGAGCGCGGAGCCTATAGCCCGAACCTTGGAGCCTTGATCATGGAGCCTGGAACTGACCCCGGGCAAACAGCGTAGAGCCTGGAGCCCGGAGCCCGGAGCTCGGAGCCAGGAGCACAAGCGCCCAGAGCCCGGAGCACGGAGCCCGGGGCCTGGAGCCTTGAGCCGGAGCATGGAGCATGGAAATTTGAGCCTGGATTCTGGAGCTTTGAGCCCATAGCCTGGAGCCCCTTAGCTGACACTGAGCCCGGAGCCTTGAGCCCAGAGCCTGAAGCCTGGAGCCCGGAAAATGGAACCGACCCAGAGCCTTGAACCTGGTGCCTGGAGCCCAGAGCTTGAAGCCTGGAGCCCGGAGCATGGAGCCAAGAATCTTGTGCCTGGAGCTTGGAACTGACCCCGAGCCTTGAGCCCGGAGCCTTGAGCTTTGAATCTTGAGCCTGGAGCCTAGAGCCCAATGCCTGGAGCCTGGAACTGACCCCGAGCCTTGAGCCAGGAGCCTTGAGTGCGGAGTATGGAACTGACAAAGAGCCTGGAACCTGGAGCCTTTAGCCTTGAGCCTGGAGCCCATATCCTGGAGCCCGGAGCCTTGAACACACACTGAACACGGAGCCTGGATCTAAAGCCTTAAGGCTGGAGCCCAGAGCCTGGAAATGACCCTGACTAATAAACCCTGGAGGATTGACCAGGAGTTTGGAGCAAGGAGCCTTGAGCCCGGAGCAAGAACCCTGGAGCCTGGAGCCCACAGCCTGGAACTGACCCCAATCCTGGAAACTGGAGCTTGAAGCCCGGAGCCTGAAGCCTTGAGCCTGGAAACCGGAGCATGGAACTGACCCCAAGTCCTTAGCCCTGAGCCCGGAACCAGGAGCAAGGAATTTGACCCCGAGCCCGGAGTCTTTATCCAGTAGCCTGGAGCACGGAGCCTGGAACTGTCCAAGAGCCTGGAGCCTGGAGCCTGGAGCACAGAGCCTGGAGCGTGGAGCGTAGAGCCAAGAGCTTAAAGACTTGAGCCCTGAGCCCAGAGCTTTAAACTAACCCAGAGCCCGAAGCCATGAGCCCGGAGCTTGGAACTGACCCCGAGTACGGAACCTTGAGCCCGGAGCCTGGAGCCTGAAGCCTGGAAATGACCCCGTGCTGGTAGCCTTGAGCATGGAGCCTGGAGCGCAGAGCCTATACTCCGGAGCTTGGAGCCTGGTGCCTGGAACTGACCCCAAGAAAGCAGCGTGGGGCCTAGAGCCCGGAGCTCGGAGCCTTAAGCCTGGAGCCTGAAGCCTGGAGCCTGAGCCTGGAGCCTGGATCCTGGAGCCTTTAACCCAGAGCCCGGAGCCTGGAACTGAACCCGAGACTGGAGCCTTGAGCCCGGAGCCTGGAAATGACCCCGAGCCTGGAGCCCAGAGCCCAAAGCTATGAGTCAAGAGCCTGGGAATGACCCCGAGCCTGGAGCCTGGATTCCGGAGCGTGGAGCCTGGAACCCCACATCAAAGAGCCAGGAAGTTACCCGTAGCCCGGTGCCCGGAGCCTGGATTTAACCCCGAGCCCGGAATCTCAAGCCTGAAGCCTTGAGCCCAGAGCCTGGAACTGATCCCGAAGACCAGAACAAAGAGTGCGCAGCCTGGAGCCTTGAGACTTGAGCCCGGAGACCGGAACCTGGAGCCCAGAGAACGGAGCCTGAAGCCTAGCACTGACATTGAGCCTGGAGCTCTTAGCCTGGAGGCTGGAGCCTTGAACCCGGATCCTGGAGCTGACCTTGAGTCCTGAGTCTGGAACATGGAGCCCGGAACCTTTAGCGCAGAGCCAAGAGCCTGAAGCCAGCAACCTCTAAACCAAAGCCCGGAGCTTTCAGCATACCTGAAGCCTGGAGCCCTGAACCTGGAGCTTAAAGCCTTGAAAATGACCCCGAGCAAGGGACCCTTAGCCCGGGACCCTAAGCTCGGGACCCTTAACCCGGAGCCCGGACCCCCGAGCCTGGATCTGATGCCGAACCCGGGCCCTAAAGCAAAGACCGTGGAGGCTGTAGCAAAGAGCCCGGAGCACGGAGTCCGGTTCCTGTAACTGACTTCGAGCCTAGAGCCTGAAGCCTGAAGCCTGGAGCCTGGAGCCTTGAGCCTTGAGCCTTGAGCCTGGAGCCTTTAGCCTCTAGCCTGAAGCTTGGAGCCTGCAGCGTGTAGCATAGAGCCCAGAGCCTGCAGCCCGGAGCCCGGAGCCCAGAGCCTAGCACTGACCCAGAGCCTAGAAGTTGAAGCCTGGAGACCGAAGCCTGGAACTGATCCCGAGCCCGGATCTTGGAGCAAAGAGCATTAAGCCCAGAGCCTTTAGTCTGGAACCCAGAGCCTGGAACTAACCCTGAGCCCAGTTTCTGGAGTCTTGAGCCTGGAGCTCAGAGCCTTGGGGCCCAGAGCCTAGAACCTGGAACCTTGAACCTGGAGCCGGAGCCCTGAACTGACCACGAGCCCGAAGCCTGGAGCCCTGAGCCCTGACTTACCCAAGCCAAGACCATGGAGAACAGAGCCCGGAGACCGGAAACCGGAGCCTGGAACTGACCCTGAGACTGAAGCCTGGAGCCCAGACACAAGCCCAGAGCCTAGAGCCAAGAGCCTGGAGCCCTAACCCGAGCCCGGAGCCTAGAGCCTAGAGCCTGGAGCCTAGAGTCTAGTCCCTAGAGCTAAGAACCTTGAGCCTAGAGCCTAGACCCTAGAGCCTAAAGCCCAAACCCTAACCCTAAACAGAGCCCGGAGCATGGAGCCCTAACCCTAAACACAGCCCAGACCCTGGAACACTACCCTAAGCCTAACCCAAACTGGAGTCGGGAGCCCGAACCCTAACCCGAATCGGAGCCTGGAGCCTGGAGACCTAACCCTAACCGGAGCCCTGAGCCCAGAGCCCAGAGCCCAGAGCCAGAGCAAGAGCCCAAGCCTGAGCCCGGAGCCTGAGCCCGGAGCTTGGAGCCCTGAACCCGGAACCCGGAGGCCGGAACCCGGAGGCCGGAACCTGGAGCCAAAACCCTAACACTAATCCTAACCCTAACCGGAGCCTGGAGCCCTAACCAAAACCCTAACCCTAACTGGAGCCCGGACCTCAGAGCCTTGAGCCCAAACCCTAACCGGAGCCTGGTGCCTGGAGCCCTAACACTAACCTGAGCCCAGAGCCCAGGGCCTTGTCCCAAATCCTTACCGGGGAACTCGCCTGGGCCCTAACCCTAAGCGGGACTCTGGCCTGGGCACTAACCCTTACCGGGGTTCTGTCCTTGGCCCTAACACTAACCCTGGAACTGAGCCCAAGCCCAAAGCCCTAACCTGGCCCTGAACTGAACTCAAGCCTGGAGCCCTAACCCTGGCCTCAACCCTAACCCTGGAACTGAACCCAGGCCCTGAGCCTTTCCCCTGAGCCTTTCCCCTGGAATTGAGCCCGAGCCAGAAGGCCAAACCCTGGCGTCAGCCCTCACCCTAACCTGGGAACTGAGCCCGAGCCCGGAGCCCTAACCCTTTTCTCTGGAACTGAGCCCGAGCCCGGAGCCCTAACCCTGACCCTGGCCTAATCCCTAACCCTAAACTTGGAGCTGAGCCCAAGCCCAGAGCCCTAACCCTGGTCCTGGAACTGAGCCCCAACCCTGGCCCTAGAAGTGAGCCTGAGCCCGGAGCCCTTACCCTGGCCCTAGAACTGAGCCCTAACCCTAACCCTGGAACTGAGACCAAACCCGGAGCCCTAACCCTGGCCCTGGAACTGAGCCCTAATCCTAATCCTGGAAAAAAAAAGCCTGAGCTGTGAGCCCTAACCCACGCCTTGGAAATGAACTCCAGGGCTGAAAATGAGTCTCAGTCCGGCCCTGGTCCCACATACGGTTTGAGTTTTACTGTTATCCAGCTCCAGATGAGAAAAGCACCGGAGGTTTAAAAGGGGATCAGCTAACTGGCGTTCTGTCTTTGAAAAAACATAACAGATTCCCACACAGGCCTGGAAAAATAGCAAAGTCCCACACAGGCCTTGAAAAAAGACAGAGTCCACACGGTCCGCCGGCGGTCCCGGCCTAATCTTGACCCGGGTCAGCGCGACATTTCCCGGCGTTCCTCCTCCTCAGCGCATGCCAGTGTGCAGCTTCAAGGCGGCTGGAAGAAAAAAAAAAAAGGGGGGGGGGGGGGGGGGGGACACCGAAAAGGGGATCAGCTAACCGGCGTTCTGTCTTTGAAAGAACATAAGGCCTGGAAAAACACAGGCCTGGAAAAATAGCAAAGTCCCGCACAGGCCTGGAAAAAAGACAGAGTCCACACCGTCCACCAGCCGTCACGGTCTAAACCCTGACAAGGGTCCGTGCGAAATTTCCCAGTGCTCTTCAACGTCCATGCACGCCAGTGTGAAGCTTTAAGGGGGTTGGAGGAAAGAGGGAGAGAGAGAGAGAGAGAGAAAGAAAAACGAAGAATCAGGACCATGGACAGAGTTCTTCGACTAGAGTGTGGTTGCACCGTAAGGGAGCGTTCCATCTCCACGGGGCGGTTTGAGAAATGCTAGAACTAAGTGTTAAGCTTTACGTTCTGCTTGAGACAAAACATCCTTGTCTCAAAAGTTACCAATTCAGCTTCTTCTTGCGTGAAACGCTAAAAAATGACATTTTTACCAAGAGTCAGAAAAGCATGAAAACACTAAAAACAAGTCAGAAATAAGTGTTTCATGGCTTTTTTTGTCAAAGTCTTATCAGTTCATGAAGTTTTGCTTGAGAAAAAAAACATCCAAGTCACAACGTGACAAAAATAACTTCTTTTCGTCTGAAACGCTGAAATATGACATTATTTTCCTCTTCGACTCAGAAAAGCATGAAAACATTAAAAACAAGTAAGAAATAAGTTTATTATGGCAGTTTCTTAAAAGTCTTCTCAAATCATGTTGTTCTGCTTGAAAAAGAACATCTTTGTCTCAAAGTGACCAAAAAAGCTGCTTTTCGCATGAAACGCTCAAAAATGACATTTTTGCCTCTTCTACTCAGAAAAGCATGAAAAGACAAAAAACAAGTCAGAAATAGGTGTTTCATGGCTGTTTTATCAAAGTCTTATCAGTTCATAACGTTTTGCTTGAGAAAAAAACATCCTTTTCTCAAAGTGACAATAAAGTTTCTTATAGTCTGAAACGCTCAAAAATGACATTTTTGCCTCTTCTACTCAGAAAATCATGAAAACACTTAAAACATGTCTAAAATAAGTGTTTTATGGCTGTTTTGTTAAAGTCTTATCAGTTCATGACGTTTTGCTGGACAAAAAAAACCTCCTTTTCTCAAAGTGACCAAAACAGCTTCTTATCGTCTGAAACGCTCAAAAATGACATTTTTTCCTCTTCTACTCAGAAAAGCATGAAAACACTAAATACAAGACAGAAATAGGTGTTTAATGGCTGTTTTGTAAAAGTCTTATTAGTTCATGACGTTTTGCATGAGAAAAAAACATCTTTGTCTCAAAGTGACCAAAACAGCTTCTTATCGTCTGAAACGCTCAAAAATGACATTTTTGCCTCTTCTACTCAGAAAAGAATGAAAACCTAAAAAACAAGTCAGAAATAATTGTTTTACTGCTTTTTCTTAAAAGTCGTCTCAAATCATGAAGTTCTTCTTGAAAAAGAACATCTTTGTCTGAAAGTGACCAAAACAGCTTCTTATCGTCTGAAACGCTCAAAAATGACATTTTTGCCTCTTCTACTGAGAATAGAATGAAAACACGAAAACAAGTAGGAAATAAGTGTTTTATTGCATTTTTGTATAAGTATTATCAAATCATTAAGTTCTTCTTGAAAAAAAGCATCCTTGTCTCAAAGTAACCAAAACAGCTTCTTATCGTCTGAAACGCTAAAAAATGACGTTTTTGCCACTTCAACTCAGAAAAGAAGAAAAACGAAAAAAAACAAGTCAGAAATAAGTGTTTTATTGCTTTTTTGTCAAAAACTTACCAGTTCATAACATTTTCCTTAAGACAAAAACATTATTTTATTAAAGTTACAAAAACAGCTTCTTATGGTCTGAAACGCTCAAAAAATGACATTTTTTTGTATCTTCTACTCAGGAAAAAAAGGAAAACCGAGAGTTCTAGTTATTGTGGTGAGCTTGTAGCCTTTAGCCCAGCGCTAGGATCCCGGAGCCTTGAACTGAACACGAGACCGGCGCCCGGAGCCCGGAGCCCGGAGCCCGGAGCCTAGTAATGACCCCAAACATGGAGCCCGGAGGCTTGAGCCCGGAACCCGGAGGCCGGAACGCGTAGCCCAGGGCCCGGAGGCCGTAGATCGGAGTCCGGAGTCCGGAGCCTGTAGCCCCAAGACTGGAACTGAACCCGAGCCCGTAGTCTGGAGCCGTGAACCTTGAGACCGGAGCCTTCCACTTACAAATAACCTGGAGCCTTGAGTCTGGAGGGCGAAGCCTGAGCGCGGAGCTTAGAGAAACGTGCTCAAGGACTGGAGCTCGGAGCCAAGATCCTAAAACTGACACCGTACCTGGAGCCTTGAGCTCGGAGCATTGAGCCGTGAGCGTAGAGCCGTGAGCATGGAGATTTGAGCCTGGAGTCCGGAGCATGGTAATGACCCCGTTGCTGGAGCCTAGAGCCCATACCTGGAGACTGGAGCCTGGAGCCTGGAGCCTGGAGCCTGGAGCCTGGAGCCTGGAGCCTGGAGCTTTGAGCCATTAACTTACCCAAAGCATTGGAGCATGGAGCCCGGAGTTTGGAGCCTGGAGCCTGGAACCCTTAACTGACCAAAAGCCCGGAGCATGGCGCATGGAGCCTGGAGCTTGGAGCCTTAAGATAGGAGCCTGGAACCTGGAGCCCAAAGCCTGGAACTGACACTGAGCCTGGAGCCTGGAGCCAGGTGCCTTTAGCCTGGAATGCGCAGTCACGAGCCTGGAGCCTTGAGCCGGTAGCCATGAACTGAGCCCGAAATAAGGAGCCTAAAACTTTGAGCCCGGAGCCACGAACATACTCCGAGCTAAAAGCCTTGATCCATTAGGAAGGAGCCTGGAGCCTGGAGCCTGGAGCCTTTAGCCTGGAGCCTGGAAATGACCCCCAGCAAGTAACCTGGAGCCTTGACCTTAAGTTTGGGTCATGGAGCCTGGAGTTTAGAGCCCGATGCGCATTGCCTGAAACTGACCCCGAGCCTAGAGGCTGGAGCTTGGAGCCCGGAGCATGGAACAGACACCAAGCCCGGAAGCCCTGTGCCTGGAACCAGGAGTGTGGAGCCTGTATTCTGTGCCCCGGAGCCTGGAACTGATCCTGAGCCTAGAGTCTTGAGCCGATAGCCTGGAACACGGAGTCTGCAACTGACCAAGACCCTGGAGCCAGGAGCCTTGAGCCTGGAGCTTTGAGCCGTCAGCTGTGAGCCTTGAGCCTGGAGCCTGCAAACTGGAGCCCGGAGCAAAAAACTGACCCTGATCCCAGAGCCTTGAGCCCAGAGCCCTGGAACCCTGGAACTTACCCAAAACCTGTAGCCTTGAGTTCGAAACATTGAGCCGTGAGCATGGAGATGTGAGCCTTGAGCAATGAGCCAGGAGCCTAGAACTTACTCCGAGTTCGGAGCCTGGATTCTTGAGCCCGAAGCGTGGAAATGACCCGGTCCCAGAGCCTGGAGCCCAGGGCGTGGAACCCCGAGCATGGAACTTAGCCCAAGCCCGAAGCCTGGAGCCTTAAGCCTGGAGACTGGAACTTGGACCTGACCCAATGCCCGGAGCCTGGAGTCTGGAGCCCACAGGCCCGAGCATTGAAAACACCCTGAACTCAAAACCTGGGTCTTGGTGACCGGAGCCTTAAACTGATCCCGAGCAAGGAGCCTGGAGCTTTTAGCCCAGAGCCTGGAGCCTTGAGCCTGGAGCTTGGAGCCTGGAGCCATGAGTATGGAGCCTAGAGCCTGGAAGAAGACCCCAAGCTCACAGCCAGGAGCCCGGAGCCTTGGAAAAACCTCGTTCCGGGAGCCTGGAGCCCTCGGCGTGAAACCCCAAGCATTGAACTTACCCCGATCCAGAAGCCTGGAGCCTGAAGCCGGGAGACCGGAACTTGGAACCTATCCCCTTGCCCGGAGCCTGGAGCGTGGAGCGTGGAGCCTGGAGCCTTGAGCTTGGAGCCTGGAGCCTTAAGCCCGCAACACGGAGCCTGGAGCCCGCAGCCCGGAGCCTGGAGAGCGAAGCCTGGAAGCGGAGCCTTGAGCCTTGAGCCTGGAACTGACCCCGAGCCCGGAGCCAAGAGCTTGAACCATGTAGACTTGAGCATGGAGCCTGGAACCTAGAGCGTGGAACTGACCCCAAGCCTTGAGCTTGGAGGCTTGAGCCCGGAGCAAGGAACTTACCCCGAGCCTGGAGCCTTGAGCCTTGAGCCTGGAGCCTGGTACGCGTAGCAACGAGCCTGGAAAATTGAACCATTAGCCTGGAACTAACCCCGAGCCTGAAATGTGGAGCCTAAAAGCTGGAGACTGGACCTTGGAACTGACCCCATGCCCAGAGCCATGAGCCCGGAGCCTGGAGCCTTGAGCGGGAGCCCGGAGCCTGGAACTGACACTGAGCCCGGAGCCTGAAGCATGGAGCCTTGAACTGACCATTGGCATTGAGCCTTTAGCCTGGATCCCAGAGCTTGAAGCATGGATCCTGGAGAGAGGAGCCTTGAGCCTGGAGCCTGGAGAAGGAATCCTGGAGTCTGGAGTCTTGAGCCCTGACCTCGGAGCATGGAGCCCGGAGCCCGGAGCCTGGAACTGACCCCGAGCCTGAAGCCTGGAGCCAAGAGCTTGAAGCATAGCGCCTCTAGCCTGGATCCTGGAGCCTAGAGCCCGGTGACTTGA
>NC_043968.1:65955798-66019064 GCF_902148855.1 Sphaeramia orbicularis | reverse complement strand
TGAGTTCTGCTTGAGAAAAACCACCCCTTTCTCAAAGTGACCAAAACAGCTTCTTATCGTCTGAAACGCTCAAAAATGACATTTTTTCCTCTTCTACTCAGAAAAGCATGTAAACACTAAAAACAAGTGAGCAATAAGTGTTTTATGGCTGTTTTGTCAAAGTCTTCTCAAATAATGAAGTTCTGCCTTAAAAACACATCTTTGTCTCAAAGTGACCAAAAAAGCTTCTGATCGTCTGAAACGCTCAAAAATGACATTTTGCATCTTCTACTCATAAAAGCATAAAAACACGAAAAACAAGTCAGCAATAAGTATTTTATGGCTGTTTTTTAAAAAGTCTTCTATAATCATGAAGTTCTGCTTAAAAAACACATCTTTGTCTCAAAGTGACCAAAACAGCTTCTTATCGTCTGAAACGCTCAAAAATGACATTTTTGAATCTTCTACTCATAAAAGCATAAAAACACTAAAAACAAGTCAGAAATAAGTGTTTTATGGGTTTTGTCAAAGTCTTCTCAGATCATGAAGTTCTGCTTGTGAAAAAACATCCCTTTCTCAAAGTGACCAAAACAGCTTCTTGTCGTCTGAAAACTCAAAAATGACATTTTTGCCTCTTCTACTCAGAAAAGAATGAAAAAACTAAAAATAAGTCAGAAATAAGTGTTTTATGGCTATTTTTTTTGAAGTTTTATCAAATCATGAAGTTCTGCTTGAAAAAAACAGATCTGTTTCTCAAAGTGACCAAAACAGCTTCTTCTCGTTTGAAACGCTCAAAAAGGACATTTTTGCTCTTTACTCATAAAACACATAAAAACACTAACAACAATCAGAAAATAATGTTTTTTATGGCTGTTTCTTAAAAGTCTTCTCAAATCATGAAGTTCTGCTTGAAAAAAACATCATTGTCTCAAAGTGACCAAAACAGCTTCTAATCGTCTGAAACGCTAAAAAAGGACATATTTTGCCTCTTCTACTCAGAAAAGAAGGAAAACACTAAAACCAAGTAGAAAACAAGTTTTTTTATGGCATTTTTGTATAAGTATTCTCAAATCAGGAAGTTCTGCTGGAAAAAAAAATCCTTGTCTCAAAGTGACCAAAAAAAGCTTCTCATCGTCTGAAACGCTCAAAAATGACATTTTTACCTACACAGTCAGAAAAGCATGAAAACAATAAAAAAAAAAAAGAGTCAGAAATAAGTTTTTTATGGCTGTTTTTTTCCAAGTCTTCTTAGATCATGAAGTTCTGCTTGAGAAAAAAAACATCCTTTCTCAAAGTGACCAAAAAAATCTTCTCATCGTCTGAAACGCCTCAAAAATGACATTATTGCCTCTTCTACAAGAAAACAAGGAAACCCAGAAGTCTGGGCATTGTGGTGAGCCTGTAGCCCTTAGCCCAGCACTAGGAGCCCTTTGAGCCATGAACTGAACACGAGACCGGAGCCCGGAGCCCGTAAGCCTGGAAATGAACGCAAACATGGAACCCGGAGCCCGGAGCCCGGAACTCGGAGCCCGAAGCCCGAAGAACGAAGCCCGGAGCCTCTAGGCCGGAGACAGGAGTCCGGAGCCCGGAGCCCGGAGCCCGGAGCCCGGAGCCCCGAGCCTGGAACATAACCCAAGCCCGGAGTTCTGAGCCGGTTACCTGGAGAACGGAGCCTTCAATTTACAAATAACCTGGAACCTTGAGTCTGGAGGGTGGAGCCTGAAGCGCAGAGTTTAGAGACCCGGGATTAAGGACTGGAGCTCGAAGCCCAGATCCTCAAACTTACCAAGTGCCGGGAGCCATGAGCCCGGAGCTTGGAGGTGAAAACGAGATCAGAGCCAGGGACTGACCCCGAGCCTGGAGCCCGGAGCATGGAGCTGTGAGCCTAGAGCCGTGAGCATGGAGATTTGAGCCTGGAGTCCGGAGCCTGGAAATGACCCCGTGCTTAAGCCTGAAGCCTGGAGCTGGAGCCTGGAGCGCGGAGCAAGGAGCGTGGAGCCTAGAGCCCGTGCTTTGAGCCCGTAGACTGAAAGTGACCCCATGAATGGAACATGACTGGAAATTGGAACTGACTCCGTGCCAAGAGCCTGGAGCCCGGAGCCTTTAGTCTTGAGCATGGAGCCCGCAGCCCGCAGCCCGCCGCAGCCCGTAGCCTGGAGCTTGGAGCCTTAAGCCAGGAGCATTGAGCCCTTAGCCTGGAGCCTTAACTCTGGAGTCTGGAGCAATGACCGCGGAGCATGGAGCCTTGAGCCATGAGCCTGGAGCCTTAAGCATGGAGTCTAAAGCCAGGAGCCTGGAGCCTGAAGCCAGGAGCCTGGAGCCCTGAGCCTGGAGCCTGGAGCCTGGAGCCTGGAGCCTGGAGCCTGGAGCCTGCAGCCTTGACTCTGGAGTCTTGAGCAATGACTGCGGAGCATGGAGCCTTGAGCCTGGAGCCTGGAGCCTGAAGCCAGGAGCCTGGAGCCCTGAGCCTGGAGCCTGGAGCCTGGAGCCTGAAGCCAGGAGCACTGAGCCCTTAGCCTGGAGCCTGGAGCCTGGAGCCTAGACTCTGGAGTCTGGAACAATGACTGCGGAGCATGGAGCCTTGAGCCATGAGCCTGGAGCCTGGAGCCTGGAGCCTTAAGCCAAGAGCCTGGAGCCCTGAGCCTGGAGCCCTGAGCCTGGAGCCTTAAGCCAAGAGCCTGGAGCCCTGAGCCTGGAGCCTTGACTCTGGAGTCTGGAGCCCTGACACCAAAGCATGGAGCCTTGAGCCTGGAACTGACCCCGAGCCTGGAGCCTGGAGCCTGGAGCCAAGAGCTTTAAGCATGGCGCCATGAGGCGGGAGCCCGGAGACCGGAGCCTGGTGACTTGAGCCTGGAACTGACCCTGAGCCTTGAGCTTGGAGCCTTGTCCCCGGAGCATGGAAGTTACACCGTGCCTGGAGCCTTGAGCTTGGAGCCTTAAGCCTGGAGCCTAGTGCTGGGAGCCTTGAGCCTGGAACGCGTAGAAACGAACCTGGACTATGGAGCCTGTAGCCTTGAACTTACCCCAAGCCCCAAAGTGGAGCCAAAAACCTGGAGACTGGAACTTGGAACTGACCCCATGCCAAGAGCCATGAGCCTGGAGCCTTTAGCCTTGAGCCTAGAGCCTTGAGCCTGGAGCCTGAAGCCAGGAGCACTGAGCCCTTAGCCTGGAGCCTAGACTCTGGAGTCTGGAGCAATGACCGCGGAGCATGGAGCCTTGAGCCATGAGCCTGGAGCCTGAAGCCAGGAGCCTGGAGCCCTGAGCCTGGAGCCCTGAGTTTGGAGCCTGAAGCCTTGACTCTGGAGTTTGGAGCCCTGACACCACAAGCCTGGAGCCTGGAGCCATGAGCCTGGAGCCTGAAGCCAGGAGCCTGGAGCCCTGAGCCTGGAGCCCTGAGCTTGGAGCCTGAAGCCTTGACTCTGGAGTTTGGAGCCCTGACACCAAAGCATTGAGCCTTGAGACTGGAACTGACCCTGAGCCTTTAGCCTGGAGCCTGGAGCTCTAAGCATGGCGCCATGAGGCGGGTACCCAAAGACCGGAGCCTGGTGACTTGAGCCTGGAACTGACCCTGAGCCTTGAGCTTGGAGCCTTGTGCCCGGAGTATGGAACTTACACCGTGCCTGGAGCCTTGAGCTTGGAGCCTTTAGCCTGGAGCCCAGTGCTGGGAGCCTTGAGCCTGGAACGCGTAGAAACGAACCTGGTCTATGGAGCCTGTAGCCTGGAACTGACCCCAAGCCCCAAAGTGGAGCCAAAAACCTGGAGCATGGAGCACGCAGCCAGAAGCCCACAGCCCACAGCCCGCAGGCCTAGCCTGGAGCCCTGAGCCCGGAGCCTTGAGCCTGGATCGTGGAGCCATGAGCCTGGAGCCTTGAGCCTGGAGCCTGAAGCCAGGAGCCTTGAGCCCTTAGCCTGGAGCCTTCAGCCTTGACTCTGGAGTCTTGAGCAATGACCGCGGAGCCTGGAGCCTGAGCCTGGAGCCAGGAGCCAGGAGCCAGGAGCCTGGAGCCCAGAGCCTGGAGCCCTGAGCCTGGAGCCTTGACTCTGGAGTCTGGAGCCCTGACACAAGCATGGAGCCTTGAGCCTGGAACTGACCCGAGCCTGGAGCCTGGAGCCAAGAGCTTGAAGCATGGCGCCATGAGGCTGGAGCCCGGAGACCGGAGCCTGGTGACTTGAGCCTGGAACTGACCCGGAGCCTTGAGCTTGGAGCCTTGTCCCCGGAGCATGGAGCCTGGAGCCTGGAGCCTGGAGCCTGTTGCCTGGAACTGACTCCGAGTCCGGAGCCTGGATTCTGGAGCCCAGAGCATGGAAGTGACCCCGTTCCAGAGCCTGGAGCCCAGGGCGTGGAACCCCAAGCATGGAACTTTGCTCGAAGCCTGGAGCTTTTAGCCTGGAGACCAGAACTTGGACCTAAACCCAATGCCCCGAGCCTGGAGTCTGGATCCCACGGGCCATGAGCATGGAATACACCCTGAACCCCAAACTTGGGTCCTGGTTCCTGGAGCCTTGAAATGATCCCGAGCCCAGAGCCTTGAGCTTTGAACCTGGAGTCTGGAGCCATGAGCATGGAGCCTCGAACCTGAAAAAAGACCCCAAGTCCAAAGCCAGGAGCCCGGGAGCCTGGAAAAAACCTTGTTGCATGGAGCCTGGAGCCTTGAACGCGTAGCAACGAGCCAGGAAAAATGGAGCCTCTTGCCCTGAACTAACGCTGAGCTCAAAATGTGGAGCCTAAACGTGGAGACCGGAACTTGGAACATACCCATGCCCAGAGCCTGGAGCCTGAGGCCTGTAGCCTTGAGCTGTGAGCCAGGAACTGACACTGAGCCCGGCGCCTGAAGCATGGAGCCTTGAGCCTGGAACTGACAGCGAGAGTGGAGCCTTTAGCCTGGATCCCAGAGCTTGAAGCATGGAGGCTTGAGAGCGGAGCCTGGAGAATACATCCTGGAGTCTTGAGCCCTGACCCCGGAGCATGGAGCCCGGAGCCTGGAACTGACCCCGAGCCTGGTGCCTGGAGCCAAGAGCTTGAAGCATGGCGCCTTGAGCCTGGAGCCCGGAGGCTAGAGCCCGGTGACTTCAGCCTGGAATTGATTCCGAGCCTTGAGCTTGGAGACTTACCCTGGAGCATGGAACTTACCCTGAGCCTGGAGCCTTGAGCTTGGAGCCTTCAGCCTGGAGCCTGGTGCCGGGAGCCTTTAGCCTTGATCGCGTAGCAACGAACCTGGACTATGGAGCCTGTAGCCTGGAACTGACCATTGAGCCCGAAAAGTGGAGCCCAAAACCTGGAGACAAGATCTTGGAACTGACCCCATGCCAAGATCCTGGAGCCAGAGCCTGGAGCCTTGAAGGGGGAGCACGGAGCCTGGAACTGACACTGATCCCGGAGCCTTGAGCCTAGAGCCTGAAGCATGGAGCCCGGAGGTTGGAACTGACCCCCCACCTGGAGCCTATAGCCTGGAGCCCAGAGCATAAAGCACGTAGCCTTGAGCCTGGAGTCTAGAGCCTTGTGACTGGAGCCATTAACTGAATCTTAGCCTGGAGCCTGGAGTTTTGAGCCCGGAGCATGGAACTACCCAGAGACAAGAGCCTGGAGACCAGAGCCTTGAGCCTTGAGCCAGGTGCCATTAGTCTGGAATGTGTAGTCATGAACTTGGAGCATAGAACCTGTAGCCTGGCACTGTGCCCAAAATATGGAGCCTAAACCTGGAGCCCAGAGCCACGAACGTATGGGCTAGGAGTATTCCTAGCCAAAGCCTGGATCCGGAGGAAGCAATGCGGACCCTGGAGCCTGGAGCCTGGAGCATGGAACCTGGAGCCTTCAAACTGGAGCACGGAGCAACAAAATGACCCTTATCCCAGAGTCATTGAGCTCTTAGTCTCGAACTGACCCCGATCCCGGATCCTGGAGCGCGGTGTCTTGATCCTGACGCCTGGTGCCCGGAACCTGGAGCCTGGAGCCTGGAGCCCGGAGCCTTGAGCCCAGAACCTGGAACTGACCCGAGAGCCTAAGCCTGGAGCAAGAAGCCTGGTACCCGAGAATGGAACTTGCCCCAAAGCCCGAAGCCTAGAGCCCGGAGCCTTGAGCGCAGAGCTGTGAGCCTTGAGTAGGGAGCCCAGAATCTGAAGGCTTTAGACTCGAGGCTTGAGCCCTGAGACCAGAGCCCTGAACTTAACCCTAGCTCGGATTCTTGTAATCGAAGAATGGAGCCGGAGCCTGGAGCCTGGAGCCTGGAGCCTAGAGCCTAGAGCCTAGAGCCTAGAGCCTGGAGCCTTGAGCCTGGAGTCTGGAGCCTTGAGCCTTGAGCCTGGAGCCTGGAGCCCTTAACTGACCTCAGGCCTGGAGCATTGATACTGGAGCTTGGAGCCTTGAGCCCTTAACTGACCCCAAGCCCGGAGCATGGAGCATGGAGCCATGAGCCTGGAGCTTGGAACCTGGAGCCTGGAGACTGGAGCCTTGAGTTTTGAGCCTGGAGCCCTTAACTGACCTCAGGCCCGGAACATTGAGACTGGAGCTTGGAGCCTGGAGCCATTAACTGACCCCAAGCCCGGAGCATGGAGCCATGAGCCTGGAGCTTGGTGCCTGGAGCCTTGAGCCTTGAGCCTTGAGTCCAGAACCCACAGCCTGGAAATTACCCTGAGCAAGGAACCTTTAGCCTGGACATGGTGTAAGGGGAACGGAGCCTTGAACCGGGAGCCTGGAGCCCGATGTGCAGTGCTTGAAATTTACCCGGAGCCTCGAGGCTTTAGCTATGAGCCCGGAGCATGGATCTGACCCCAAGCCCGGAGCCCTGTGTCTGGAACCAGGAGCCTGGAGCGCGGAGCCTGGATCCTTTAGCCCGGAGCCTGAAACTGATTCCGAGCCCCTAGTCTTTAGCCGGTAGCCTGGAGCACGGAGCCTACAACTGACCAAGACCCTGGAGCCTGGAGCCTGGAGTCAAGAGAATTAACCATGCAGACTTGAGCCTGGAGCCTGGAGCCTGGAGCCTGGAGCCTGGAGCCTAGAGCGTGGAACTGACCCCAAGCCTCGAGTTTGGAGCCTTGAGCCCGGAGAAAAGAATTTACCCCGAGCCTGGAGCTTTGAGCTTTGAACCTTCAGCCTTGAGCCTGGTGCTGGGAGCCTAGAGTCTTGAACACGTAGCAACGAGGCTGGAAAATGGAGCCATTTGCCATGAACTGACCCCGAGCACGACATTTGGAGCCTTAAACCTGGAGACTGGAACTGGGAACTGACCCCATGCCCAAAGCCTGGAGCCTTGAGCCTGGAGCCCGGAGCCTGGAACTGACACTGAGACAGGAGTCTTTAGCCTTGATCCCATAGCCTGGAGCCTGGAGACGGGAGCCTAGAGCCTGGAGCCTGGTGCTGGGAGTCTTTTGCCTGGAACGCTTGGAACGAACCTGGACAATGGAGCCTGTAGCCTGGAACTGACCTCTATCCCGAAAAGTGGAGCCTTAAACTTTTCACCAGATCTTGGAACTGACGCCATGCAAAGAGCCTTGAGCCCGGAGCCTGGAACCTTGAGGGGGGAGCACGGAGCCTGGAACTGACCCCGAGACTGGAGCCTGGAGACCAGAGCCTTGAGCCTTGAGCCAAGTGCCATTAGCCTGGAATGTGTAGTCACGAACTTGGAGCATAGAACCTGTAGCCTGGAAATGTGCCCAAAATATGGAGCCTAAAACCTGGAGCCCGGAGCCACGACATATGGCTAGGAATATTCGTAGCCCAAAGCCTGGATCCCGGAGGAAGAAAAGCGGAGCCTGGAGCCTTGAGCCTGGTGCCTGGAGCCTGGAGCCTGGAGCCTGGAACCTGGAACCTGGAGCATGGAACCTGGAGCCTGCAAACTGGAGCACGGAGCAACAAACTGACACTTATCCCAGAGCATTGAGGCCAGAGTCTCGAACTGACCCCGATCTTAGATCCTGGAGCGCGGTGTCTGGACCCTAGAGCCTGGTGCCCAGAACTTGGAGCCTGGAGCCGGAGCCTTGAGCCGGAGCCTGGAACTGACCAAGAGCCTTAAGCCTGGAGCCTAAAGCCTGGTACACGGCGAATGGAACTGCCCCAAGACCGAAGCCTGGAGCTCGGAGCCTTGAGCGCAGAGCCATGAGCCTTGAGCAGGGAGCCCGGAATCTGAAGGCTGGAGACTGGAGTCTTGAGCCCTTAGCCCGGAGCCTGGAACTTAACCCTAGCTCGGATTCTTGAAATCGGAGAATGGAGCGCGGAGCCTGGAGCTCGGAACCTGGAGCCTGGAGCCTGGACCCTTGAGCCTGGAGTCTTGAGCCTGGAGCCTGGATTGTGGAACCTGGAGCCTGGAGCCCTTGACTGACCCCTAGCCCGGAGCATGGAGCCTGGAGTCTGGAGCCTGGAGCTCGGAGCCTTGAGCCCAGAGCCTGGAACTGACCAAGAGCCTTAAGCCTGGAGCCATAAGCCTGGTACCCGGAGAATGGAACTGCCCCAAAGCCCGAAGCCTAGAGCCTGGAGCCTTGAGCGAAGAGCCATGAGCCTTGAGTAGGGAGCCCAGAATCTGAAGGCTTTAGACTCGAGGCTTGAGCCCTGAGACCAGAGCCCTGAACTTAACCCTAGCTCCGATTCTTGAAATCAAAGTATGGAGCGCGGAGCCTGGAGTTAGGAGCCTGGAGCCTGGAGCCTGGAGCCAAGAGCCTGGAGCCCTGAGCCTGGAGTCTGGAGCCTGGAGCCTTGACCCTGGAGCCTTGAGCCTGGAGCCTGGAGCCCTTAACTGACCTCAGGCCCGGAGCATTGAGAATGGAGCTTGGAGCCAGGAGCCCTTAACTGACCCCAAGCCCGGAGCATGGAGCATGGAGCCATGAGCCTGGAGCTTGGAACCTGGAGCCTTGAGCCTTGAGCCTGGAGCCTGGAGCCTGGAGCCTAGAGCCTAGAGCCTGGAGCCTTGAGCCTTGAGCCTTGAGCCTGGAGTCTGGAGCCTTGAGCCTTGAGCCTGGAGCCTGGAGCCCTTAACTGACCTCAGGCCTGGAGCATTGAGACTGGAGCTTGGAGCCTGGAGCCCTTAACTGACCCCAAGCCTGGAGCATGGAGCATGGAGCCATGAGCCTGGAGATTGGAACCTGGAGCCTGGCGCCTGGAGCCTTGAGTTTGAGCCTGGAGCCCTTAACTGACCTCAGGCCCGGAGCATTGAGACTGGAGCTTGGAGCCTGGAGCCTGGAGCCTGGAGCCATTAACTGACCCCAAGCCCAGAGCATGGAGCATGGAGCCATGAGCCTGGAGCTTGGAGCCTTGAGCCTGGTGCCTTGAGCCTTGAGCCTTGAGCCTTGAGTCAAGAACCCACAGCCTGGAAATTACCCTGAGCAAGGAACCTTTAGCCTGGACATGGTGTAAGGGGAACGGAGCCTTGAACCGGGAGCCTGGAGCCCGTTGTGCAGTGCCTTAAACTTCCCCGGAGCCTCGAGGCTTTAGCTATGAGCCCGGAGCATGGATCTGACCCCAAGCCCGGAGCCCTGTGTCTGGAACCAGGAGCCTGGAGCGAGGAGCCTGGATCCTTTAGCCCGGAGCCTGAAACTGATTCCGAGCCCTGAGTCTTGAGTCAGTAGCCTGGAGCACGGAGCCTGCAACTGACCAAGACCCTGGAGCCTGGAGTCAAGAGAATTAACCATGAAGACTTGAGCATGGAGCCTGGAGCCTAGAGCGTGGAACTGACCCCAAGCCTCGAGCTTGGAGCCTTGAGCCCGGAGAAAAGAATTTACCCCGAGCCTGGAGCTTTGAGCTTTGAGCCTTCAGCCTTGAGCCTTGTGCCTAGAGTCTGGAACACGTAGCAACGAGGCTGGAAAATGGAGCCATTTGCCTTGAACTGACCCCGAGCACGACATTTGGAGCCTTACACCTGGAGACTGGAACTGGGAACTGACCCCATGCCCAAAGCCTGGAGCCCGGAGCCTGGAGCCTTGAGCGGGGAGCCCGGAGCCTGGAACTGACACTGAGACAGGAGTCTTTAGCCTTGATCCCAGAGCCTGGAGCCTAGAGCCTGGAGCCTGGAGCCGGGAGCCTAGAGCCTGGAGCCTGGTGCTGGGAGTCTTTTGCCTGGAACGCTTGGAAACGAACCTGGACAATGGCGCCTGTAGCCTGGAACTGACCTCTATCCCGAAAATTGGAGCCTTAAACTTTTTCACCAGATCTTGGAGCTGACCCCATGCAAAGAGCCTTGAGCCCGGAGCCTGGAACCTTGAGGGGGGAGCACGGAGCCTGGAACTGACCCCGAGACTGGAGCCTGGAGACCAGAGCCTTGAGCCAAGTGCCATTAGCCTGGAATGTGTAGTCACGAACTTGGAGCATAGAACCTGTAGCCTGGAAATGTGCCCAAAATATGGAGCCTAAAACCTGGAGCCCAGAGCCACGAACGTATGGGCTAGGAATATTCGTAGCCCAAAGCCTGGATCCCGGAGGAAGCAACACGGAGCCTGGAGCCTTGAGCCTTGAGCCTGGTGCCTGGAGCCTGGAGCCTGGAACCTGGAACCTGGAGCATGGAACCTGGAGCCTGCAAACTGGAGCACGGAGCAACAAACTGACCCTTATCCCAGAGCATTGAGGCCAGAGTCTCGAACTGACCCCGATCTTTGATCCTGGTGTCTGGACCCTGGAGCCTGGTGCCCGGAACTTGGAGCCTGGAGCCTGGAGCCTTGAGCCCGGAGCCTGGAACTGACCAAGAGCCTTAAGCCTGGAGCCTAAAGCCTGGTACACGGCGAATGGAACTGCCCCAAAGACCGAAACTGGAGCCCGGAGCCTTGAGCGCAGAGCCATGAGCCTTGAGCAGGGAGCCCGGAATCTGAAGGCTGGAGACTGGAGTCTTGAGCCCTTTGCCCGGAGCCTGGAACTTAACCCTAGCTCGGATTCTTGAAATCGGGGAATGGAGCGCGGAGCCTGGAGCTCGGAACCTGGAGCCTGGACCCTTGAGCCTGGAGTCTTGAGCCTGGAGCCTGGAGCCTGGATTGTGGAACCTGGAGCCTGGAGCCCTTAACTTACCCCTAGCCCGGAGCATGGAGCCTGGAGCCTGGAGCCTGGAGCTTGGAGCCTGGAGCCCTTAACTGACCCGAAGCCCTGAGAATGGAGCATGGAGCCTTGTGCTTGTAGCCTGGAGCCTGGAGCCTGGAGCCCGGAACCAGGAGCCAAAAGCCTGAAACTGACATTGAGCCTGGAGCCTGGAGTCTGGAGCCATGAGTGCAGAACCCACAGCCTGGAAATTACCCTGAGCAAGGGACCTTTAGCCTGGACATGGTGTAAGGGGCACAGAGCCTGGAGCCGGAAGCCTGGAGCCCCACGTGCGGTGCATGACACTGACCCCGAGCCTAGAGGCTTTAGCCTTGAGCCCGGATTATGGATCTGACCCCAAGCCCAGAGCCCTGTGTCTGGAACCAGTAGCCTTGAGCGCGCAGCCTGGATCCTTTAGCCCGGAGCCTGAAACTGATTCCGAGCCTGGAGCATGGAGCCTGCAACTGACCAAGACTCCGGAGCCTGGAGCCATGAGCCTGGAGCCTTGAGTCAAGAGAATGAACCATGCAGCCTTGAGCATGGAGCCTGGAGCCTGGAGCCTGGAGCCTAGAGCGTGGAACTGACCTCAAGCCTAGAGCTTGGAGCCTTGAGCCCAGAAAAAGTAATTTACCCCCAGCCTGGTGCTTTGAGCTTTGAGCCTTCAGCCTTGAGGCTTGTGCTGGGAGCCTAGAGTCTGGAACACGTAGCAATGAGGCTGGAAAATAGAGCCATTTGCCTTGAACTGACCCCGAGCACGAAATGTGGAGCCTAAAACCTGGAGACTGGAACTTGGAACTGACCCCATGCCCAGAGCCTGGAGCCCGGAGCCCGGAGCCTGGAGCCTTGAGCGGGGAGCCTGGAGCCTGGAACTTACACTAAGCCAGGCGTCTTTTGCCTGGATCCCAGAGCCTTGAGCCTGGAGCCTGGAGTCTGGAGCCCTTTACTGACCCCTTGCCCAGAGAATGGAGCATGGAGCCTTAACCTTGTAGCCTGGAGCCCGAAACCTTTACCCCAAAGCCTGGAACTGATACTCAGTCTAGAGCCTGGAGCCTTGAGCTTGGAGCTTGGAGCCTGGAGCCTGGAGCCTGAAGCCTGGAGCCTGGAGCCTGGAGCCATAGGCTTTGAGCCTGGAGCCCAGAGCTCAAAGCCTGGAAATTACCCTGAGCAAGGAACAAGGAGTCGGGAGCTGGTAGCCTGGAGACCAGAGCCTACAACTGGAAAAGACCCATGAGCCTGGCGCCTTGAGCCTGAATCCGTGAGCCTGGAGCCCACAGCTCAGAGCCTTGAGAGCGAAGGCTGGAGAGCAGAGCCTGGAGCCTTTAGCCTGGAACTAACCCCAAGCCTTGAGCCTTGAGCCAAGAGCTTGAAGCATGGTGCCTTGAGCCTGGAGCCTGGAGCCCGGAGCCTAGAGCCCAGTGACTTGAGCCTGGAATTGACCCCGAGCCTTGAGCTTGGAGCTTTTACCCTGGAGCAGGGAACTTACCCTGAGCCTGGAGCCTTGAGCTTTGAGCCTTCAGCCTGGAGCCTGGTGTTGGGAGCCTTGAGCTTTGAACGCATAGCAACAAACCTGGACTATGGAGCCTATAGCCTGGAACTGACCTCGAGCCCGAAAAGTGGAGCCTAAAACCTGGGAACACGATCTTGGAACTGACCCCATGCCCAGAGCCTGGAGCCCGGAGCCTGGAGCCTTGAGCGGGGAGCCCGGAGCCTTGAACTGACACAGAGCCAGGCATCTTTAGCCTTGAGCCTGGAGCCTGGAGCCTGGAGCCCTTTACTGACCCCTTGTCCAGAGTATGTAGCAAGGAGCCTTAAGCTTGTAGCATGGAGCCCGAAACCTGGAGCCCAAAGCCTCGAACTGACACTCAGCCTGGACCCTAGAGCCTTGAGCTTGGTGCTTGGAGCCCTGAGCCTGGAGCCTGGAGCCCTGAGCCTGGAGTCTGGAGCCTGGAGCCTTGGGCCTGGAGCCTGGAGCCCAGAGCTCACTGCCTGGAAATTACCCTGAGCAAGGAACCAGGAGTCTGGAGCCGGTAGCCTGGAGAACGGAGCCTGCAACTGACCAAGACCCATGAGCCGGGCGCCTATAGCCTGAAGCCGTGAGCCTTGAGCCCACAGTCTTGAGAGTGAACCCTGGAGAGAAGAGCCTGGAGCCTTTAGCCTGGAACTGACCCCAAGCCAGGAGCCTGGAGCCAAGAGCTTGAAGCATGGTGCCTTGAGCCTTGACCCCGGAGCCCGGAGCCCGGTGATTTGAGCCTGGAATCTACCCCGAGCCTTGAGCTTGGAGCCTTCACCCTGGAGCATGGAAATTACCCTGAGCCTGGATCCTTGAGCATGGAGCTTTCAGCCTGGAGCCTGGTGTTGGGAGCCTTGAGCCTTGAGCCTTGAACGCGTAGCAACGAACCTTGACTATGGAGCCTATAGCCTGGAACTGACCTCGAGCCCGAAAAGTGGAGCCCAAAACCTGGAGACCAGATCTTGGAACTGACCCCATGCCAAGAGCCTGGAGCCAAGAGCCTGGAACCTTGAGGAAGGGGCACGGAGCCTGGAACTGACTCTGAGCCTGGAGCCTATAGGCTTGAGCCCAAAGCATGAAGCACGGGGCCTGGAGTCTAGAGCCTGGTGACTGGAGCCATGAACTGACCCTGAGACTTGAGCCTGGAGTCTTGAGCCCTGAGCATGGAACTGACCCGGAGGCTGGAGCCTGGAGACCGGAGCCTTGAGCCTGGAGCCAGGTGCCAGTAGCCTTGAACGCATAGTCACGAACCTGGAGCATAGAACCTTTAGCCTTGAACAGTGTCCAAAATATGGAGCCTACAGCCGGGAGCCCGGAGCCACGAAGATACTCTGAGCCAAAAGCCTGGATCCCGGAGGAAGGAATGCGGAGCCTGGAGCCTGGAGCCTGGAGCCTTGAGCCTGGAGCATTGTACCATGAGCCTGCAAACTTGAACACGGAGCAACAAACTGACCCTTATCCCAGAGCATTGAGCCCAGAGCCTCAAACTGACCCCGATCCCGGATCCTGGAGTGCGGTTTCTGGAACCTGGAAACTGTTGCACGGAACCTGGAACCTAGAACCTGGAGCCCGGAGCCTTGAGCCCGGAGCCTGGAACTGACCAAGAGCCTTAAGCCTGGAGCCTGATGCCTGGTACCCAGAGAATGGACCTGCCCCAAAGCCAGAATCCTGGAGCCCGGAGCCTTGAGCGCAGAGCCTTGAGCCTTGAGCAGGGAGCCCAGAATCTTAAGGCTTGAGACTGGAGGCATGAGCCCTTAGCCCGGAGCCTGGAACTTAACCCTAGCTCGGATTCTTGAAATTGGAGAATGGAGCGCGGAGCTCGGAGCCTGGAGCCTGGAGCCTGGAGCCTGGAGCCTGGAGTTCTGAGCATTTAGCTTTGAGCCTGGAGCCTGGAGCTTGGAGCCCTTAACTGACCCAAGGCCCGGAGCATGGAGCATGGAGCCTGGAGTTTGGATCCTGGAGCCCTTAACTGACCCCAAGCTCGGAGCATGGAACATGGAGCATGGAGCCTGGAACCTGGAGCCTGGAGCCCTGAGCCTGGAGCCTAGAGCCTAGAGCCTAGAGCCTAGAGCCTAGAACCTGGAGCCCGGAACCTGGAGCCAAAAGCCTGAAACTGACACTAAGCCTGGAGCCTGGAGCCAAGAGCCCAATACCTGGAAATTACCCTGAGCAAGGAACACTGAGCCTTGACCTGGTGTAAGGGGCACGGATCCTGGAGCCTGGAGCCCGGTGTGCGGTTCCTGAACCTGACCCCGAGCCTAGAGGGTTTAGCCTTAAACCCGGAGCATGGATCTGACCCCAAGCCCGGAGCCCTGTGTCTGGAACCAGGAGCCTGGAGCGAGGAGCCTGGATCCTTTAGCCCGGAGCCTGAAACTGATTCCGAGCCCTGAGTCTTGAGTCAGTAGCCTGGAGCACGGAGCCTGCAACTGACCAAAACCCTGGAGCCTGGTGCCTTGAGCCTGGAGCCCATAGCCGTGAGCCTTGAGCCCGCAGCCCGGAGCCTGGACAGCAAAGCCTGAAGAGCAGAGCCTGGAGCCTTGAGCCTTGAACTGACCCCGAGCCTTGAGCCTGGAGCCTGGAGTCAAGAGAATGAATCATGCAGCCTTGAGCATGGAGCCTGGAGCGTAGAGCGTGGAACTGACCCCAAGCCTCGAGCTTGGAGCCTTGAGCCCGAAGCAAGGAAATTACCCCGAGCCTGGAGCTTTGAGCTTTGAGCCTTCAGCCTTCAGCCTGGTGCCGGGAGCCTAGAGTCTGGAACACGTAGTAACGAGACTTGAAAATGGAGCCATTTACCTTGAACTGACCCAGAGCACGAAATTTGGAACCTTAAACCTGGAGACATGAATTTGGAACTGACCCCATGCCCAGAGCCTGGAGCCCGGGGCCTGGAGCCTGGAGCCTGGAGCCTTGAGCGGGGAGTCCGGAGCCTGGAAGTGACACTGAACTTGGCGCCTTAAGCCTGGATCCCAGAGCTTGAAGCATGGAGCCTGGAGCCTGGAGCCTGGAGCCTGGATCCTGGAGTCTAGAGCCCTGATCCTGGAGAATGGAGTCCCGAGCTTTTAGCCCGGTGACTTCAGCATGGAATTAACCTTGAGCCATGAGCTTTGAGCCTTTACCCTGGAGCATAGAACTTAAACTGAGTCTGGAGCCTTGAGCTTGGAGCCGTCAGCCTGGAGCCTTGTGCTGGGAGCAATTAGCCTGGAACATGTAGCAACGAACCTGGACTATGGAGCTTGTAGCCTGGAACTGACCTCGAGCCCGAAAAGTGGAGCCTAAACCCTGGAGACCAGATCTTGGAACTGACCCCATACCAAGAGCATAAAGCACGGAGCCTTGAGCCTGGAGTCTAGAGCCTTGTGACTGGAGCCATAAACATACCCTGAGCCTTGAGCCTGGAGTCTTGAGCCCGGAGCATGGAACTGACCCCGAGGCTTGAGCCTGGAGAACAGAGCCTTGAGCCAGGTGCCATTAGCCTGGAAGTTGTAGTCACGAACTTGGAGCATAGAACCTGTAGCCTGTAACTGTGCCCATAATATGGAGCCTAAAACCTGGAGCCCGGAGCCATGAACATACTCCGAGCCCAAAGCCTGGATCCCAGAGGAAGTAACGAGGAGCCTGGAGCCGTGAGCCTGGAGCCTTGAGCCACGAGCCTTCAAACTTGAGCCCGGAGCCAGAAACTGACCCTGAGCCGACAGCCTGGAACTGAGCCCGATCCCGGATCCTGGAGCGCGGTGTCTTGAACCTGGAAACTGGAGCCCGGAACCTGGAGCCTGGAGCCTGGAGCCTGGAGCCTTGAGCCTGGAGCCTTGAGCCCGGAGCCTAGAACTGACCCAGAGCCTTAAGCCTCTAGCCTGAATCCTGGTACCCGGAGAATTGAACTGCCAAAAAGCCCGAAGCCTGAAGACTGGAGGCTTGATTGCGGAGCCATGAGCCTTTGAGCAGGGAGCCCGGAGTCTGAAGCCTGGAGACGGGAGGCTTGAGCCCTGAGCCCGGAGCCTGGAACTTAACATTAGCCCAGATTCTTGAAACCTGAGAATGGAGCACGGAGCCTGGAGCTCGGAGCCCTGAGCCTTGAGCCTGGCGTCTGGAGCCTGGAGCCTGGAGCCTGGAGCCTTGAGCCTTGAGCCTTGAGCCTGGAGCCCTTTACTGACCCAAAGCCCGGAGCATGGCGCATGGAGAATGGAACTTTGAGGTTGGAGCCTGGATCCTGGAGCCTGGATACTGGAGCCTTGAGCCTGGAGCCTGGAGCCCGGAACCTGAAGCCTGGAACCTTAAGCCCAAAGCCTGGAACTCACACTGAGCCTGGAGCCTTGAGCCTGGAGCCTGGAGCCCGGAGCCCAAAGCCTGGAAATTACCCTGAGCCAAGAACCTGGCACCTTGACGTGGTGTTTGGGGCACGGAGCCAGGAGCTTGGAGCCCGATGCGTGGTGCCTGAAACTGACCCCGAGCCTAGAGGCTTTTGCCTGGCGCCTGTAGAACAGAACTGACCCCAAGCCCGGAGCCCTGTTCCTGGAATCTGGAGCCTGGAGCGCGCAGCCTGGATCCTTAAGCCCGGAGCCTGAAACTGATCCCAATCCTGGAGTCTGGAGCCGGTAGCCTGGAGAACGGAGTCTGCAACTGACCAAGACCCTGGAGCCTGGCGCCTTGAGCCTTGAGCCATGGCTACATAGCCATGAGCCTGGAGCCTGGATGCTGGAGCCTGGAGCCATCATCCTGGAGCCTTGAGCCTTGAGCCTTAAGCCTGGAGCCTTTGGCCTAGTGCGTGGAATCTAGAGCCCAGACCTTTATGACTGGAGCCCGGAACCCAGATTCTCGAAGTGACCCAGAGCCCGGAGAAAACAACCCAGAGCCTTGAACTGACCATGAATATTGAGCCTTGATCCCTGAGCCTGGAACCCGAACCCTGGAACCCGAAGCCTGGATCCTGTAGCATGGAGCCGTGAGCTTGGAGCCTGGAGCATAGAGCCTGGAACTGACCTTAAGTCCGGACCTTGGAGCCCGGACAAAAGAAATGACCCCAAGCCCGGAGCCCTGAACATGGAGCGTGGAGCGCGGATCCTGGAACTGACCCCGAGCACAGAACCTTGAGCTCGGAGCCTGGGGCCCGGATCATGGAGCCGTGAGCATGGAGCAGTGAGCCTGGAGCCGGGAGCCCAAAGCCTTGTACTGACCCGGAGTCAAGAGACTTGATCCTGGAGTCATGAGCCCGGAGCCTGGAAATGACCCTGTGCCTGGAGCCTTGAGCCCAGAGCCTAGAACTGACCCCGAGCACAAAACCTTGAGCCAGGACCCTGCAGCCCGGAGACTGGAACTGACCCCGAGCCTGGAGCCTGGAGCTTGAAGCATTGAGCCGTGAGCATGGAGCCGTGAGCCTGGAGCCTGGAGCCTGGAACTGACCCCGAGTGCGGGGCCTTGAACCTGGATTCTGGAGCCCGGAGTGTGGAAATGACCCCGTTCTCAGAGCCTGGAGCCAGGGGTGTGGATCCCCGTGCATGGAACTTACCCCGAACCCGAAGCCTTAGGCTTACAGGGGTTCTTGTTAAGTATTTGTTATTATAGCGCTCTTACTCCCTGTGTAAAAGAGGCTTTTATTTTGTAGACGCCTACAGGATGTAGTGTATGTATTTCCTGTTGTCCTTCTCCTGTTCGGCGCTCATGGTCATGGCTGTAGGCTGCGCGTAGGCTACGCGCTATATAAGTTGTGAGTAAAAATTATAATAAATATGCCCACAAAAGCGGCTAAAGAGAACACACGTGAAAGCATCGTTTATTGCAGTGGAAGCCAGAATCCGGACTTGCACGCTTTAACAGTTCTGTCTGGAAAAAAAACCAAAAACAAAGTCCTTCATACGGTTCGACTTTTACCGTTATCCAGCTCCAGATGAGAAAAGTACCGGAAGTTTAAAGGGGGATCAGCTAACCGGCGTTCTGTCTTTGAAAAAACAAAGATTCCCGCACAGGCCTGGAAAAATAGCAAAGTCCCACACAGGCCTGGAAAAAAGACAGACTCCACACGGTCCGCCGGCCGTCCCGGCCTAATCCTGACCCGGGTAAGCGCGACATTTCTCGGCGCTCCTCCTCCTCAGCGCATGCCAATGTGCAGCTTCAAGGTGGCTGGAAGAAAAAGGGGGAGAAAAAGGGAAAAGAAGAACCAGGACCAGGGCGAGAGTTCGTCCCCGAGTGTGAGGCTCTGATGTTGGGCAGCATTCCGTTCCCACTGGGGGGGGGGGGGGGTTTGAAAAAGTTCCACAACTCAGTGAGTAGCTTTAAGGGGGTGGGAGAGAAGAGAGGGGGAGAGAGGGGAAAAGATTCAGACCTGGAACAAGGTTAGGTTTCGGGCTGAAGTTGAGGCGGAGGTTAAACAAAAAGAAAAAAAAGGTGTTAGGCTTACAGGGGTTGTCTCTGGAAAAGAAATAACAAAGTTCAACATACAGTTCATGTTTTATCGTTATCCAGCTCCAGATGAGAAAAGAACCGGAGCTTAAAAAAAGGGCTAACCGGTGTTCTGTCTCTGGAAAAATAACAATGTCCCACACGGGCTGGAAAAAAGACAGAGTCCACACCGTCCACCAGTCTAACCCTGACGAGGGTCAGTGCGACATTTCCCAGTGCTCTTCCTCGTCCATGCACGCCAGTGTGCAGCTTTAAGGGGGTTGGAGGAAAGAGGGAGAGAGAGCAAGAGAGAAAGAAAGACAAAGAATCAGGACCACGGACAGAGTTCGTCCACTAGAGTGTGGCAGCAATGTCAGGCAGCATTCAATCTCCACGGGGCGGTTTGAGAAATGCCAGAACTAAGTGTGAAGCTTTACGTTCTGCTTGAGAAAAAACATCCTTGTCTCAAAAGTGACCAAATCAGTTCTGCTTGCGTGAAAAGCTCAAAAATGACCTTTTTACCAATATAGTAAGAAAAGAATGAAAACACTAAAAAACAAGTTAAAAAAAAAAGTGTTTTATGGCTATTTTGCTATAGGTTTTCAGGTCTTGAAAAAACGTCCTTGTCTCAAAGTGAAAAAAAAAGCTTCTGATTGTCTGAAACGCTCAAAAATGACATTTTTGCATCTTCTACTCATAAAAGCATAAAAACACTAAAAACAAGTCAGAAATAAGTTTTTTATGGCTGTTTTTTTAAAAGTCTTCTCAAATCATGAAGTTCTGCTTGAAAAACACATCTTTGTCTAAAAGTGACCAAAACAGCTTCTTATCGTCTTAAACGCTCAAAAATGACATTTTTAATCTTCTACTCATAAAAGCATAAACACACTAAAAACAAGTCAGAAACAAGTGTTTTATGGCTGTTTTGTCAAAGTCTTCTCAGATCATGAAGTTCTGCTTGAGAAAAACCACCCCTTTCTCAAAGTGACCAAAACAGCTTCTTATCGTCTGAAACGCTCAAAAATGACATTTTTTCCTCTTCTACTCAGAAAAGCATGTAAACACTAAAAACAAGTGAGCAATAAGTGTTTTATGGCTGTTTTGTCAAAGTCTTCTCAAATAATGAAGTTCTGCCTTAAAAACACATCTTTGTCTCAAAGTGACCAAAAAAGCTTCTGATCGTCTGAAACGCTCAAAAATGACATTTTTGCATCTTCTACTCATAAAAGCATAAAAACACGAAAAACAAGTCAGCAATAAGTATTTTATGGCTGTTTTTTAAAAAGTCTTCTATAATCATGAAGTTCTGCTTAAAAAACACATCTTTGTCTCAAAGTGACCAAAACAGCTTCTTATCGTCTGAAACGCTCAAAAATGACATTTTTGAATCTTCTACTCATAAAAGCATAAAAACACTAAAAACAAGTCAGAAATAAGTGTTTTATGGCTGTTTTGTCAAAGTCTTCTCAGATCATGAAGTTCTGCTTGTGAAAAAACATCCCTTTCTCAAAGTGACCAAAACAGCTTCTTGTCGTCTGAAAAACTCAAAAATGACATTTTTGCCTCTTCTACTCAGAAAAGAATGAAAAAACTAAAAATAAGTCAGAAATAAGTGTTTTATGGCTATTTTTTTTGAAGTTTTATCAAATCATGAAGTTCTGCTTGAAAAAAACAGATCTTTTTCTCAAAGTGACCAAAACAGCTTCTTCTCGTTTGAAACGCTCAAAAAGGACATTTTTGCCTCTTTTACTCATAAACACATAAAAACACTAAAAACAAGTCAGAAATAAGTGTTTTATGGCTGTTTCTTAAAAGTCTTCTCAAATCATGAAGTTCTGCTTGAAAAAAACATCATTGTCTCAAAGTGACCAAAACAGCTTCTTATCGTCTGAAACGCTAAAAAAGGACATTTTTGCCTCTTCTACTCAGAAAAGAAGGAAAACACTAAAAACAAGTAGAAAACAAGTTTTTTATGGCATTTTTGTATAAGTATTCTCAAATCAGGAAGTTCTGCTGGAAAAAAAAAATCCTTGTCTCAAAGTGACCAAAACAGCTTCTAATCGTGTAAAACGCTCAAAAATGACATTTTTACCTACACAGTCAGAAAAGCATGAAAACACTAAAAAAAAAAAAAAAGAGTCAGAAATAAGTTTTTTATGGCTGTTTTTTTCCAAGTCTTCTTAGATCATGAAGTTCTGCTTGAGAAAAAAAACATCCTTTTCTCAAAGTGACCAAAAAAAATCTTCTCATCGTCTGAAACGCTCAAAAATGACATTATTGCCTCTTCTACAAAGAAAACAAGGAAAACCCAGAAGTCTGGGCATTGTGGTGAGCCTGTAGCCCTTAGCCCAGCACTAGGAGCCCTTTGAGCCATGAACTGAACACGAGACCGGAGCCCGGAGCCCGTAAGCCTGGAAATGAACGCAAACATGGAACCCGGAGCCCGGAGCCCGGAACTCGGAGCCCGAAGCCCGAAGAACGAAGCCCGGAGCCTCTAGGCCGGAGACAGGAGTCCGGAGCCCGGAGCCCGGAGCCCGGAGCCCGGAGCCCGGAGCCCCGAGCCTGGAACATAACCCAAGCCCGGAGTTCTGAGCCGGTTACCTGGAGAACGGAGCCTTCAATTTACAAATAACCTGGAACCTTGAGTCTGGAGGGTGGAGCCTGAAGCGCAGAGTTTAGAGACCCGGGATTAAGGACTGGAGCTCGAAGCCCAGATCCTCAAACTTACCAAGTGCCGGGAGCCATGAGCCCGGAGCTTGGAGGTGAAAACGAGATCAGAGCCAGGGACTGACCCCGAGCCTGGAGCCCGGAGCATGGAGCTGTGAGCCTAGAGCCGTGAGCATGGAGATTTGAGCCTGGAGTCCGGAGCCTGGAAATGACCCCGTGCTTAAGCCTGAAGCCTGGAGCCTGGAGCCTGGAGCGCGGAGCAAGGAGCGTGGAGCCTAGAGCCCGTGCTTTGAGCCCGTAGACTGAAAGTGACCCCATGAATGGAACATGACTGGAAATTGGAACTGACTCCGTGCCAAGAGCCTGGAGCCCGGAGCCTTTAGTCTTGAGCATGGAGCCCGCAGCCCGCAGCCCGCAGCCCGTAGCCTGGAGCTTGGAGCCTTAAGCCAGGAGCATTGAGCCCTTAGCCTGGAGCCTTAACTCTGGAGTCTGGAGCAATGACCGCGGAGCATGGAGCCTTGAGCCATGAGCCTGGAGCCTTAAGCATGGAGTCTAAAGCCAGGAGCCTGGAGCCTGAAGCCTGAAGCCAGGAGCCCTGAGCCCTGAGCCTGGAGCCTGGAGCCTGGAGCCTGGAGCCTGGAGCCTGCAGCCTTGACTCTGGAGTCTTGAGCAATGACTGCGGAGCATGGAGCCTTGAGCCTGGAGCCTGGAGCCTGAAGCCAGGAGCCTGGAGCCCTGAGCCTGGAGCCTGGAGCCTGAAGCCAGGAGCACTGAGCCCTTAGCCTGGAGCCTGGAGCCTAGACTCTGGAGTCTGGAACAATGACTGCGGAGCATGGAGCCTTGAGCCATGAGCCTGGAGCCTGGAGCCTTAAGCCAAGAGCCTGGAGCCCTGAGCCTGGAGCCCTGAGCCTGGAGCCTTAAGCCAAGAGCCTGGAGCCCTGAGCCTGGAGCCTTGACTCTGGAGTCTGGAGCCCTGACACCAAAGCATGGAGCCTTGAGCCTGGAACTGACCCCGAGCCTGGAGCCTGGAGCCTGGAGCCAAGAGCTTTAAGCATGGCGCCATGAGGCGGGAGCCCGGAGACCGGAGCCTGGTGACTTGAGCCTGGAACTGACCCTGAGCCTTGAGCTTGGAGCCTTGTCCCCGGAGCATGGAAGTTACACCGTGCCTGGAGCCTTGAGCTTGGAGCCTTAAGCCTGGAGCCTAGTGCTGGGAGCCTTGAGCCTGGAACGCGTAGAAACGAACCTGGACTATGGAGCCTGTAGCCTTGAACTTACCCCAAGCCCCAAAGTGGAGCCAAAAACCTGGAGACTGGAACTTGGAACTGACCCCATGCCAAGAGCCATGAGCCTGGAGCCTTTAGCCTTGAGCCTAGAGCCTTGAGCCTGGAGCCTGAAGCCAGGAGCACTGAGCCCTTAGCCTGGAGCCTAGACTCTGGAGTCTGGAGCAATGACCGCGGAGCATGGAGCCTTGAGCCATGAGCCTGGAGCCTGAAGCCAGGAGCCTGGAGCCCTGAGCCTGGAGCCCTGAGCTTGGAGCCTGAAGCCTTGACTCTGGAGTTTGGAGCCCTGACACCAAAGCATGGAGCCTTGAGCCATGAGCCTGGAGCCTGAAGCCAGGAGCCTGGAGCCCTGAGCCTGGAGCCCTGAGCTTGGAGCCTGAAGCCTTGACTCTGGAGTTTGGAGCCCTGACACCAAAGCATTGAGCCTTGAGCCTGGAACTGACCCTGAGCCTTTATCCTGGAGCTCTAAGCATGGCGCCATGAGGCGGGAGCCCAAAGACCGGAGCCTGGTGACTTGAGCCTGGAACTGACCCTGAGCCTTGAGCTTGGAGCCTTGTGCCCGGAGTATGGAACTTACACCGTGCCTGGAGCCTTGAGCTTGGAGCCTTTAGCCTGGAGCCTAGTGCTGGGAGCCTTGAGCCTGGAACGCGTAGAAACGAACCTGGTCTATGGAGCCTGTAGCCTGGAACTGACCCCAAGCCCCAAAGTGGAGCCAAAAACCTGGAGCATGGAGCACGCAGCCAGAAGCCCACAGCCCACAGCCCGCAGCCTAGCCTGGAGCCCTGAGCCCGGAGCCTTGAGCCTGGATCGTGGAGCCATGAGCCTGGAGCCTTGAGCCTGGAGCCTGAAGCCAGGAGCCTTGAGCCCTTAGCCTGGAGCCTTCAGCCTTGACTCTGGAGTCTTGAGCAATGACCGCGGAGCCTGGAGCCTGGAGCCTGGAGCCTGGAGCCTGGAGCCAGGAGCCAGGAGCCAGGAGCCTGGAGCCCAGAGCCTGGAGCCCTGAGCCAGGAGCCTTGACTCTGGAGTCTGGAGCCCTGACACCAAAGCATGGAGCCTTGAGCCTGGAACTGACCCCGAGCCTGGAGCCTGGAGCCAAGAGCTTGAAGCATGGCGCCATGAGGCTGGAGCCCGGAGACCGGAGCCTGGTGACTTGAGCCTGGAACTGACCCTGAGCCTTGAGCTTGGAGCCTTGTCCCCGGAGCATGGAGCCTGGAGCCTGGAGCCTGGAGCCTGTTGCCTGGAACTGACTCCGAGTCCGGAGCCTGGATTCTGGAGCCCAGAGCATGGAAGTGACCCCGTTCCCAGAGCCTGGAGCCCAGGGCGTGGAACCCCAAGCATGGAACTTTGCTCGAAGCCTGGAGCTTTTAGCCTGGAGACCAGAACTTGGACCTAAACCCAATGCCCCGAGCCTGGAGTCTGGAGCCCACGGGCATGAGCATGGAATACACCCTGAACCCCAAACTTGGGTCCTGGTTCCTGGAGCCTTGAAATGATCCCGAGCCCAGAGCCTTGAGCTTTGAACCTGGAGTCTGGAGCCATGAGCATGGAGCCTCGAACCTGAAAAAAGACCCCAAGTCCAAAGCCAGGAGCCCGGAGCCTGGAAAAAACCTTGTGCATGGAGCCTGGAGCCTTGAACGCGTAGCAACGAGCCAGGAAAATGGAGCCTCTTGCCCTGAACTAACGCTGAGCTCAAAATGTGGAGCCTAAAACGTGGAGACCGGAACTTGGAACATACCCCATGCCCAGAGCCTGGAGCCTGAGGCCTGTAGCCTTGAGCTGTGAGCCAGGAACTGACACTGAGCCCGGCGCCTGAAGCATGGAGCCTTGAGCCTGGAACTGACAGCGAGAGTGGAGCCTTTAGCCTGGATCCCAGAGCTTGAAGCATGGAGGCTTGAGAGCGGAGCCTGGAGAATACATCCTGGAGTCTTGAGCCCTGACCCCGGAGCATGGAGCCCGGAGCCTTGAACTGACCCCGAGCCTGGTGCCTGGAGCCAAGAGCTTGAAGCATGGCGCCTTGAGCCTGGAGCCCGGAGGCTAGAGCCCGGTGACTTCAGCCTGGAATTGATTCCGAGCCTTGAGCTTGGAGACTTTACCCTGGAGCATGGAACTTACCCTGAGCCTGGAGCCTTGAGCTTGGAGCCTTCAGCCTGGAGCCTGGTGCCGGGAGCCTTTAGCCTTGATCGCGTAGCAACGAACCTGGACTATGGAGCCTGTAGCCTGGAACTGACATTGAGCCCGAAAAGTGGAGCCCAAAACCTGGAGACAAGATCTTGGAACTGACCCCATGCCAAGATCCTGGAGCCCAGAGCCTGGAGCCTTGAAGGGGGAGCACGGAGCCTGGAACTGACACTGAGCCCGGAGCCTTGAGCCTAGAGCCTGAAGCATGGAGCCCGGAGGTTGGAACTGACCCCCACCCTGGAGCCTATAGCCTGGAGCCCAGAGCATAAAGCACGTAGCCTTGAGCCTGGAGTCTAGAGCCTTGTGACTGGAGCCATTAACTGAATCTTAGCCTGGAGCCTGGAGTTTTGAGCCCGGAGCATGGAACTACCCCAGAGACAAGAGCCTGGAGACCAGAGCCTTGAGCCTTGAGCCAGGTGCCATTAGTCTGGAATGTGTAGTCATGAACTTGGAGCATAGAACCTGTAGCCTGGCACTGTGCCCAAAATATGGAGCCTAAAACCTGGAGCCCAGAGCCACGAACGTATGGGCTAGGAGTATTCCCAGCCCAAAGCCTGGATCCCGGAGGAAGCAATGCGGACCCTGGAGCCTGGAGCCTGGAGCATGGAACCTGGAGCCTTCAAACTGGAGCACGGAGCAACAAAATGACCCTTATCCCAGAGTATTGAGCTCTTAGTCTCGAACTGACCCCGATCCCGGATCCTGGAGCGCGGTGTCTTGATCCTGACGCCTGGTGCCCGGAACCTGGAGCCTGGAGCCTGGAGCCCGGAGCCTTGAGCCCAGAACCTGGAACTGACCGAGAGCCTAAAGCCTGGAGCAAGAAGCCTGGTACCCGGAGAATGGAACTGCCCCAAAGCCCGAAGCCTAGAGCCCGGAGCCTTGAGCGCAGAGCTGTGAGCCTTGAGTAGGGAGCCCAGAATCTGAAGGCTTTAGACTCGAGGCTTGAGCCCTGAGACCAGAGCCCTGAACTTAACCCTAGCTCGGATTCTTGTAATCGAAGAATGGAGCCTGGAGCCTGGAGCCTGGAGCCTGGAGCCTGGAGCCTAGAGCCTAGAGCCTAGAGCCTGGAGCCTTGAGCCTGGAGTCTGGAGCCTTGAGCCTTGAGCCTGGAGCCTGGAGCCCTTAACTGACCTCAGGCCTGGAGCATTGATACTGGAGCTTGGAGCCTTGAGCCCTTAACTGACCCCAAGCCCGGAGCATGGAGCATGGAGCCATGAGCCTGGAGCTTGGAACCTGGAGCCTGGAGACTGGAGCCTTGAGTTTTGAGCCTGGAGCCCTTAACTGACCTCAGGCCCGGAACATTGAGACTGGAGCTTGGAGCCTGGAGCCATTAACTGACCCCAAGCCCGGAGCATGGAGCCATGAGCCTGGAGCTTGGTGCCTGGAGCCTTGAGCCTTGAGCCTTGAGTCAAGAACCCACAGCCTGGAAATTACCCTGAGCAAGGAACCTTTAGCCTGGACATGGTGTAAGGGGAACGGAGCCTTGAACCGGGAGCCTGGAGCCCGATGTGCAGTGCTTGAAATTTACCCGGAGCCTCGAGGCTTTAGCTATGAGCCCGGAGCATGGATCTGACCCCAAGCCCGGAGCCCTGCGTCTGGAACCAGGAGCCTGGAGCGCGGAGCCTGGATCCTTTAGCCCGGAGCCTGAAACTGATTCCGAGCCCCTAGTCTTTAGCCGGTAGCCTGGAGCACGGAGCCTACAACTGACCAAGACCCTGGAGCCTGGAGCCTGGAGTCAAGAGAATTAACCATGCAGACTTGAGCCTGGAGCCTGGAGCCTGGAGCCTGGAGCCTGGAGCCTGGAGCCTAGAGCGTGGAACTGACCCCAAGCCTCGAGTTTGGAGCCTTGAGCCCGGAGAAAAGAATTTACCCCGAGCCTGGAGCTTTGAGCTTTGAACCTTCAGCCTTGAGCCTGGTGCTGGGAGCCTAGAGTCTTGAACACGTAGCAACGAGGCTGGAAAATGGAGCCATTTGCCATGAACTGACCCCGAGCACGACATTTGGAGCCTTAAACCTGGAGACTGGAACTGGGAACTGACCCCATGCCCAAAGCCTGGAGCCTTGAGCCTGGAGCCCGGAGCCTGGAACTGACACTGAGACAGGAGTCTTTAGCCTTGATCCCATAGCCTGGAGCCTGGAGACGGGAGCCTAGAGCCTGGAGCCTGGTGCTGGGAGTCTTTTGCCTGGAACGCTTGGAAACGAACCTGGACAATGGAGCCTGTAGCCTGGAACTGACCTCTATCCCGAAAAGTGGAGCCTTAAACTTTTTCACCAGATCTTGGAACTGACGCCATGCAAAGAGCCTTGAGCCCGGAGCCTGGAACCTTGAGGGGGGAGCACGGAGCCTGGAACTGACCCCGAGACTGGAGCCTGGAGACCAGAGCCTTGAGCCTTGAGCCAAGTGCCATTAGCCTGGAATGTGTAGTCACGAACTTGGAGCATAGAACCTGTAGCCTGGAAATGTGCCCAAAATATGGAGCCTAAAACCTGGAGCCCGGAGCCACGAACATATGGGCTAGGAATATTCGTAGCCCAAAGCCTGGATCCCGGAGGAAGAAAAGCGGAGCCTGGAGCCTTGAGCCTGGTGCCTGGAGCCTGGAGCCTGGAGCCTGGAACCTGGAACCTGGAGCATGGAACCTGGAGCCTGCAAACTGGAGCACGGAGCAACAAACTGACACTTATCCCAGAGCATTGAGGCCAGAGTCTCGAACTGACCCCGATCTTAGATCCTGGAGCGCGGTGTCTGGACCCTGGAGCCTGGTGCCCAGAACTTGGAGCCTGGAGCCCGGAGCCTTGAGCCCGGAGCCTGGAACTGACCAAGAGCCTTAAGCCTGGAGCCTAAAGCCTGGTACACGGCGAATGGAACTGCCCCAAAGACCGAAGCCTGGAGCTCGGAGCCTTGAGCGCAGAGCCATGAGCCTTGAGCAGGGAGCCCGGAATCTGAAGGCTGGAGACTGGAGTCTTGAGCCCTTAGCCCGGAGCCTGGAACTTAACCCTAGCTCGGATTCTTGAAATCGGAGAATGGAGCGCGGAGCCTGGAGCTCGGAACCTGGAGCCTGGAGCCTGGACCCTTGAGCCTGGAGTCTTGAGCCTGGAGCCTGGATTGTGGAACCTGGAGCCTGGAGCCCTTGACTGACCCCTAGCCCGGAGCATGGAGCCTGGAGCCTGGAGCCTGGAGCCCGGAGCCTTGAGCCCAGAGCCTGGAACTGACCAAGAGCCTTAAGCCTGGAGCCATAAGCCTGGTACCCGGAGAATGGAACTGCCCCAAAGCCCGAAGCCTAGAGCCTGGAGCCTTGAGCGAAGAGCCATGAGCCTTGAGTAGGGAGCCCAGAATCTGAAGGCTTTAGACTCGAGGCTTGAGCCCTGAGACCAGAGCCCTGAACTTAACCCTAGCTCCGATTCTTGAAATCAAAGTATGGAGCGCGGAGCCTGGAGTTAGGAGCCTGGAGCCTGGAGCCTGGAGCCAAGAGCCTGGAGCCCTGAGCCTGGAGTCTGGAGCCTGGAGCCTTGACCCTGGAGCCTTGAGCCTGGAGCCTGGAGCCCTTAACTGACCTCAGGCCCGGAGCATTGAGAATGGAGCTTGGAGCCAGGAGCCCTTAACTGACCCCAAGCCCGGAGCATGGAGCATGGAGCCATGAGCCTGGAGCTTGGAACCTGGAGCCTTGAGCCTTGAGCCTGGAGCCTGGAGCCTGGAGCCTAGAGCCTAGAGCCTGGAGCCTTGAGCCTTGAGCCTTGAGCCTGGAGTCTGGAGCCTTGAGCCTTGAGCCTGGAGCCTGGAGCCCTTAACTGACCTCAGGCCTGGAGCATTGAGACTGGAGCTTGGAGCCTGGAGCCCTTAACTGACCCCAAGCCTGGAGCATGGAGCATGGAGCCATGAGCCTGGAGATTGGAACCTGGAGCCTGGCGCCTGGAGCCTTGAGTTTTGAGCCTGGAGCCCTTAACTGACCTCAGGCCCGGAGCATTGAGACTGGAGCTTGGAGCCTGGAGCCTGGAGCCTGGAGCCATTAACTGACCCCAAGCCCAGAGCATGGAGCATGGAGCCATGAGCCTGGAGCTTGGAGCCTTGAGCCTGGTGCCTTGAGCCTTGAGCCTTGAGCCTTGAGTCAAGAACCCACAGCCTGGAAATTACCCTGAGCAAGGAACCTTTAGCCTGGACATGGTGTAAGGGGAACGGAGCCTTGAACCGGGAGCCTGGAGCCCGTTGTGCAGTGCCTTAAACTTCCCCGGAGCCTCGAGGCTTTAGCTATGAGCCCGGAGCATGGATCTGACCCCAAGCCCGGAGCCCTGTGTCTGGAACCAGGAGCCTGGAGCGAGGAGCCTGGATCCTTTAGCCCGGAGCCTGAAACTGATTCCGAGCCCTGAGTCTTGAGTCAGTAGCCTGGAGCACGGAGCCTGCAACTGACCAAGACCCTGGAGCCTGGAGTCAAGAGAATTAACCATGAAGACTTGAGCATGGAGCCTGGAGCCTAGAGCGTGGAACTGACCCCAAGCCTCGAGCTTGGAGCCTTGAGCCCGGAGAAAAGAATTTACCCCGAGCCTGGAGCTTTGAGCTTTGAGCCTTCAGCCTTGAGCCTTGTGCCTAGAGTCTGGAACACGTAGCAACGAGGCTGGAAAATGGAGCCATTTGCCTTGAACTGACCCCGAGCACGACATTTGGAGCCTTACACCTGGAGACTGGAACTGGGAACTGACCCCATGCCCAAAGCCTGGAGCCCGGAGCCTGGAGCCTTGAGCGGGGAGCCCGGAGCCTGGAACTGACACTGAGACAGGAGTCTTTAGCCTTGATCCCAGAGCCTGGAGCCTAGAGCCTGGAGCCTGGAGCCGGGAGCCTAGAGCCTGGAGCCTGGTGCTGGGAGTCTTTTGCCTGGAACGCTTGGAAACGAACCTGGACAATGGCGCCTGTAGCCTGGAACTGACCTCTATCCCGAAAATTGGAGCCTTAAACTTTTTCACCAGATCTTGGAGCTGACCCCATGCAAAGAGCCTTGAGCCCGGAGCCTGGAACCTTGAGGGGGGAGCACGGAGCCTGGAACTGACCCCGAGACTGGAGCCTGGAGACCAGAGCCTTGAGCCAAGTGCCATTAGCCTGGAATGTGTAGTCACGAACTTGGAGCATAGAACCTGTAGCCTGGAAATGTGCCCAAAATATGGAGCCTAAAACCTGGAGCCCAGAGCCACGAACGTATGGGCTAGGAATATTCGTAGCCCAAAGCCTGGATCCCGGAGGAAGCAACACGGAGCCTGGAGCCTTGAGCCTTGAGCCTGGTGCCTGGAGCCTGGAGCCTGGAACCTGGAACCTGGAGCATGGAACCTGGAGCCTGCAAACTGGAGCACGGAGCAACAAACTGACCCTTATCCCAGAGCATTGAGGCCAGAGTCTCGAACTGACCCCGATCTTTGATCCTGGTGTCTGGACCCTGGAGCCTGGTGCCCGGAACTTGGAGCCTGGAGCCTGGAGCCTTGAGCCCGGAGCCTGGAACTGACCAAGAGCCTTAAGCCTGGAGCCTAAAGCCTGGTACACGGCGAATGGAACTGCCCCAAAGACCGAAAACTGGAGCTCGGAGCCTTGAGCGCAGAGCCATGAGCCTTGAGCAGGGAGCCCGGAATCTGAAGGCTGGAGACTGGAGTCTTGAGCCCTTTGCCCGGAGCCTGGAACTTAACCCTAGCTCGGATTCTTGAAATCGGGGAATGGAGCGCGGAGCCTGGAGCTCGGAACCTGGAGCCTGGACCCTTGAGCCTGGAGTCTTGAGCCTGGAGCCTGGCGCCTGGATTGTGGAACCTGGAGCCTGGAGCCCTTAACTTACCCCTAGCCCGGAGCATGGAGCCTGGAGCCTGGAGCCTGGAGCTTGGAGCCTGGAGCCCTTAACTGACCCGAAGCCCTGAGAATGGAGCATGGAGCCTTGTGCTTGTAGCCTGGAGCCTGGAGCCTGGAGCCCGGAACCAGGAGCCAAAAGCCTGAAACTGACATTGAGCCTGGAGCCTGGAGTCTGGAGCCATGAGTGCAGAACCCACAGCCTGGAAATTACCCTGAGCAAGGGACCTTTAGCCTGGACATGGTGTAAGGGGCACAGAGCCTGGAGCCGGAAGCCTGGAGCCCCACGTGCGGTGCATGACACTGACCCCGAGCCTAGAGGCTTTAGCCTTGAGCCCGGATTATGGATCTGACCCCAAGCCCAGAGCCCTGTGTCTGGAACCAGTAGCCTTGAGCGCGCAGCCTGGATCCTTTAGCCCGGAGCCTGAAACTGATTCCGAGCCTGGAGCATGGAGCCTGCAACTGACCAAGACTCCGGAGCCTGGAGCCATGAGCCTGGAGCCTTGAGTCAAGAGAATGAACCATGCAGCCTTGAGCATGGAGCCTGGAGCCTGGAGCCTGGAGCCTAGAGCGTGGAACTGACCTCAAGCCTAGAGCTTGGAGCCTTGAGCCCAGAAAAAGTAATTTACCCCCAGCCTGGTGCTTTGAGCTTTGAGCCTTCAGCCTTGAGGCTTGTGCTGGGAGCCTAGAGTCTGGAACACGTAGCAATGAGGCTGGAAAATAGAGCCATTTGCCTTGAACTGACCCCGAGCACGAAATGTGGAGCCTAAAACCTGGAGACTGGAACTTGGAACTGACCCCATGCCCAGAGCCTGGAGCCCGGAGCCCGGAGCCTGGAGCCTTGAGCGGGGAGCCTGGAGCCTGGAACTTACACTAAGCCAGGCGTCTTTTGCCTGGATCCCAGAGCCTTGAGCCTGGAGCCTGGAGTCTGGAGCCCTTTACTGACCCCTTGCCCAGAGAATGGAGCATGGAGCCTTAACCTTGTAGCCTGGAGCCCGAAACCTTTACCCCAAAGCCTGGAACTGATACTCAGTCTAGAGCCTGGAGCCTTGAGCTTGGAGCTTGGAGCCTGGAGCCTGGAGCCTGAAGCCTGGAGCCTGGAGCCTGGAGCCATAGGCTTTGAGCCTGGAGCCCAGAGCTCAAAGCCTGGAAATTACCCTGAGCAAGGAACAAGGAGTCGGGAGCTGGTAGCCTGGAGACCAGAGCCTACAACTGGAAAAGACCCATGAGCCTGGCGCCTTGAGCCTGAATCCGTGAGCCTGGAGCCCACAGCTCAGAGCCTTGAGAGCGAAGGCTGGAGAGCAGAGCCTGGAGCCTTTAGCCTGGAACTAACCCCAAGCCTTGAGCCTTGAGCCAAGAGCTTGAAGCATGGTGCCTTGAGCCTGGAGCCTGGAGCCCGGAGCCTAGAGCCCAGTGACTTGAGCCTGGAATTGACCCCGAGCCTTGAGCTTGGAGCTTTTACCCTGGAGCAGGGAACTTACCCTGAGCCTGGAGCCTTGAGCTTTGAGCCTTCAGCCTGGAGCCTGGTGTTGGGAGCCTTGAGCTTTGAACGCATAGCAACAAACCTGGACTATGGAGCCTATAGCCTGGAACTGACCTCGAGCCCGAAAAGTGGAGCCTAAAACCTGGGAACACGATCTTGGAACTGACCCCATGCCCAGAGCCTGGAGCCCGGAGCCTGGAGCCTTGAGCGGGGAGCCCGGAGCCTTGAACTGACACAGAGCCAGGCATCTTTAGCCTTGAGCCTGGAGCCTGGAGCCTGGAGCCCTTTACTGACCCCTTGTCCAGAGTATGTAGCAAGGAGCCTTAAGCTTGTAGCATGGAGCCCGAAACCTGGAGCCCAAAGCCTCGAACTGACACTCAGCCTGGACCCTAGAGCCTTGAGCTTGGTGCTTGGAGCCCTGAGCCTGGAGCCTGGAGCCCTGAGCCTGGAGTCTGGAGCCTGGAGCCTTGGGCCTGGAGCCTGGAGCCCAGAGCTCACTGCCTGGAAATTACCCTGAGCAAGGAACCAGGAGTCTGGAGCCGGTAGCCTGGAGAACGGAGCCTGCAACTGACCAAGACCCATGAGCCGGGCGCCTATAGCCTGAAGCCGTGAGCCTTGAGCCCACAGTCTTGAGAGTGAACCCTGGAGAGAAGAGCCTGGAGCCTTTAGCCTGGAACTGACCCCAAGCCAGGAGCCTGGAGCCAAGAGCTTGAAGCATGGTGCCTTGAGCCTTGACCCCGGAGCCCGGAGCCCGGTGATTTGAGCCTGGAATCTACCCCGAGCCTTGAGCTTGGAGCCTTCACCCTGGAGCATGGAAATTACCCTGAGCCTGGATCCTTGAGCATGGAGCTTTCAGCCTGGAGCCTGGTGTTGGGAGCCTTGAGCCTTGAGCCTTGAACGCGTAGCAACGAACCTGGACTATGGAGCCTATAGCCTGGAACTGACCTCGAGCCCGAAAAGTGGAGCCCAAAACCTGGAGACCAGATCTTGGAACTGACCCCATGCCAAGAGCCTGGAGCCAAGAGCCTGGAACCTTGAGGAAGGGGCACGGAGCCTGGAACTGACTCTGAGCCTGGAGCCTATAGGCTTGAGCCCAAAGCATGAAGCACGGGGCCTGGAGTCTAGAGCCTGGTGACTGGAGCCATGAACTGACCCTGAGACTTGAGCCTGGAGTCTTGAGCCCTGAGCATGGAACTGACCCGGAGGCTGGAGCCTGGAGACCGGAGCCTTGAGCCTGGAGCCAGGTGCCAGTAGCCTTGAACGCATAGTCACGAACCTGGAGCATAGAACCTTTAGCCTTGAACAGTGTCCAAAATATGGAGCCTACAGCCGGGAGCCCGGAGCCACGAAGATACTCTGAGCCAAAAGCCTGGATCCCGGAGGAAGGAATGCGGAGCCTGGAGCCTGGAGCCTGGAGCCTGAGCCTTGAGCCTGGAGCATTGTACCATGAGCCTGCAAACTTGAACACGGAGCAACAAACTGACCCTTATCCCAGAGCATTGAGCCCAGAGCCTCAAACTGACCCCGATCCCGGATCCTGGAGTGCGGTTTCTGGAACCTGGAAACTGTTGCACGGAACCTGGAACCTAGAACCTGGAGCCCGGAGCCTTGAGCCCGGAGCCTGGAACTGACCAAGAGCCTTAAGCCTGGAGCCTGATGCCTGGTACCCAGAGAATGGACCTGCCCCAAAGCCAGAATCCTGGAGCCCGGAGCCTTGAGCGCAGAGCCTTGAGCCTTGAGCAGGGAGCCCAGAATCTTAAGGCTTGAGACTGGAGGCATGAGCCCTTAGCCCGGAGCCTGGAACTTAACCCTAGCTCGGATTCTTGAAATTGGAGAATGGAGCGCGGAGCTCGGAGCCTGGAGCCTGGAGCCTGGAGCCTGGAGCCTGGAGTTCTGAGCATTTAGCTTTGAGCCTGGAGCCTGGAGCTTGGAGCCCTTAACTGACCCAAGGCCCGGAGCATGGAGCATGGAGCCTGGAGTTTGGATCCTGGAGCCCTTAACTGACCCCAAGCTCGGAGCATGGAACATGGAGCATGGAGCCTGGAACCTGGAGCCTGGAGCCCTGAGCCTGGAGCCTAGAGCCTAGAGCCTAGAGCCTAGAGCCTAGAACCTGGAGCCCGGAACCTGGAGCCAAAAGCCTGAAACTGACACTAAGCCTGGAGCCTGGAGCCAAGAGCCCAATACCTGGAAATTACCCTGAGCAAGGAACACTGAGCCTTGACCTGGTGTAAGGGGCACGGATCCTGGAGCCTGGAGCCCGGTGTGCGGTTCCTGAACCTGACCCCGAGCCTAGAGGGTTTAGCCTTAAACCCGGAGCATGGATCTGACCCCAAGCCCGGAGCCCTGTGTCTGGAACCAGGAGCCTGGAGCGAGGAGCCTGGATCCTTTAGCCCGGAGCCTGAAACTGATTCCGAGCCCTGAGTCTTGAGTCAGTAGCCTGGAGCACGGAGCCTGCAACTGACCAAAACCCTGGAGCCTGGTGCCTTGAGCCTGGAGCCCATAGCCGTGAGCCTTGAGCCCGCAGCCCGGAGCCTGGACAGCAAAGCCTGAAGAGCAGAGCCTGGAGCCTTGAGCCTTGAACTGACCCCGAGCCTTGAGCCTGGAGCCTGGAGTCAAGAGAATGAATCATGCAGCCTTGAGCATGGAGCCTGGAGCGTAGAGCGTGGAACTGACCCCAAGCCTCGAGCTTGGAGCCTTGAGCCCGAAGCAAGGAAATTACCCCGAGCCTGGAGCTTTGAGCTTTGAGCCTTCAGCCTTCAGCCTGGTGCCGGGAGCCTAGAGTCTGGAACACGTAGTAACGAGACTTGAAAATGGAGCCATTTACCTTGAACTGACCCAGAGCACGAAATTTGGAACCTTAAACCTGGAGACATGAATTTGGAACTGACCCCATGCCCAGAGCCTGGAGCCCGGGGCCTGGAGCCTGGAGCCTGGAGCCTTGAGCGGGGAGTCCGGAGCCTGGAAGTGACACTGAACTTGGCGCCTTAAGCCTGGATCCCAGAGCTTGAAGCATGGAGCCTGGAGCCTGGAGCCTGGAGCCTGGATCCTGGAGTCTAGAGCCCTGATCCTGGAGAATGGAGTCCCGAGCTTTTAGCCCGGTGACTTCAGCATGGAATTAACCTTGAGCCATGAGCTTGAGCCTTTACCCTGGAGCATAGAACTTAAACTGAGTCTGGAGCCTTGAGCTTGGAGCCGTCAGCCTGGAGCCTTGTGCTGGGAGCAATTAGCCTGGAACATGTAGCAACGAACCTGGACTATGGAGCTTGTAGCCTGGAACTGACCTCGAGCCCGAAAAGTGGAGCCTAAACCCTGGAGACCAGATCTTGGAACTGACCCCATACCAAGAGCATAAAGCACGGAGCCTTGAGCCTGGAGTCTAGAGCCTTGTGACTGGAGCCATAAACATACCCTGAGCCTTGAGCCTGGAGTCTTGAGCCCGGAGCATGGAACTGACCCCGAGGCTTGAGCCTGGAGAACAGAGCCTTGAGCCAGGTGCCATTAGCCTGGAAGTTGTAGTCACGAACTTGGAGCATAGAACCTGTAGCCTGTAACTGTGCCCATAATATGGAGCCTAAAACCTGGAGCCCGGAGCCATGAACATACTCCGAGCCCAAAGCCTGGATCCCAGAGGAAGTAACGAGGAGCCTGGAGCCGTGAGCCTGGAGCCTTGAGCCACGAGCCTTCAAACTTGAGCCCGGAGCCAGAAACTGACCCTGAGCCGACAGCCTGGAACTGAGCCCGATCCCGGATCCTGGAGCGCGGTGTCTTGAACCTGGAAACTGGAGCCCGGAACCTGGAGCCTGGAGCCTGGAGCCTGGAGCCTGGAGCCTTGAGCCTGGAGCCTTGAGCCCGGAGCCTAGAACTGACCCAGAGCCTTAAGCCTCTAGCCTGAATCCTGGTACCCGGAGAATTGAACTGCCAAAAAGCCCGAAGCCTGAAGACTGGAGGCTTGATTGCGGAGCCATGAGCCTTTGAGCAGGGAGCCCGGAGTCTGAAGCCTGGAGACGGGAGGCTTGAGCCCTGAGCCCGGAGCCTGGAACTTAACATTAGCCCAGATTCTTGAAACCTGAGAATGGAGCACGGAGCCTGGAGCTCGGAGCCCTGAGCCTTGAGCCTGGCGTCTGGAGCCTGGAGCCTGGAGCCTGGAGCCTTGAGCCTTGAGCCTTGAGCCTGGAGCCCTTTACTGACCCAAAGCCCGGAGCATGGCGCATGGAGAATGGAACTTTGAGGTTGGAGCCTGGATCCTGGAGCCTGGATACTGGAGCCTTGAGCCTGGAGCCTGGAGCCCGGAACCTGAAGCCTGGAACCTTAAGCCCAAAGCCTGGAACTCACACTGAGCCTGGAGCCTTGAGCCTGGAGCCTGGAGCCCGGAGCCCAAAGCCTGGAAATTACCCTGAGCCAAGAACCTGGCACCTTGACGTGGTGTTTGGGGCACGGAGCCAGGAGCTTGGAGCCCGATGCGTGGTGCCTGAAACTGACCCCGAGCCTAGAGGCTTTTGCCTGGCGCCTGTAGAACAGAACTGACCCCAAGCCCGGAGCCCTGTTCCTGGAATCTGGAGCCTGGAGCGCGCAGCCTGGATCCTTAAGCCCGGAGCCTGAAACTGATCCCAATCCTGGAGTCTGGAGCCGGTAGCCTGGAGAACGGAGTCTGCAACTGACCAAGACCCTGGAGCCTGGCGCCTTGAGCCTTGAGCCATGGCTACATAGCCATGAGCCTGGAGCCTGGATGCTGGAGCCTGGAGCCATCATCCTGGAGCCTTGAGCCTTGAGCCTTAAGCCTGGAGCCTTTGGCCTAGTGCGTGGAATCTAGAGCCCAGACCTTTATGACTGGAGCCCGGAACCCAGATTCTCGAAGTGACCCAGAGCCCGGAGAAAACAACCCAGAGCCTTGAACTGACCATGAATATTGAGCCTTGATCCCTGAGCCTGGAACCCGAACCCTGGAACCCGAAGCCTGGATCCTGTAGCATGGAGCCGTGAGCTTGGAGCCTGGAGCATAGAGCCTGGAACTGACCTTAAGTCCGGACCTTGGAGCCCGGACAAAAGAAATGACCCCAAGCCCGGAGCCCTGAACATGGAGCGTGGAGCGCGGATCCTGGAACTGACCCCGAGCACAGAACCTTGAGCTCGGAGCCTGGGGCCCGGATCATGGAGCCGTGAGCATGGAGCAGTGAGCCTGGAGCCGGGAGCCCAAAGCCTTGTACTGACCCGGAGTCAAGAGACTTGATCCTGGAGTCATGAGCCCGGAGCCTGGAAATGACCCTGTGCCTGGAGCCTTGAGCCCAGAGCCTAGAACTGACCCCGAGCACAAAACCTTGAGCCAGGACCCTGCAGCCCGGAGACTGGAACTGACCCCGAGCCTGGAGCCTGGAGCTTGAAGCATTGAGCCGTGAGCATGGAGCCGTGAGCCTGGAGCCTGGAGCCTGGAACTGACCCCGAGTGCGGGGCCTTGAACCTGGATTCTGGAGCCCGGAGTGTGGAAATGACCCCGTTCTCAGAGCCTGGAGCCAGGGGTGTGGATCCCCGTGCATGGAACTTACCCCGAACCCGAAGCCTTAGGCTTACAGGGGTTCTTGTTAAGTATTTGTTATTATAGCGCTCTTACTCCCTGTGTAAAAGAGGCTTTTATTTTGTAGACGCCTACAGGATGTAGTGTATGTATTTCCTGTTGTCCTTCTCCTGTTCGGCGCTCATGGTCATGGCTGTAGGCTGCGCGTAGGCTACGCGCTATATAAGTTGTGAGTAAAAATTATAATAAATATGCCCACAAAAGCGGCTAAAGAGAACACACGTGAAAGCATCGTTTATTGCAGTGGAAGCCAGAATCCGGACTTGCACGCTTTAACAGTTCTGTCTGGAAAAAAACCAAAAACAAAGTCCTTCATACGGTTCGACTTTTACCGTTATCCAGCTCCAGATGAGAAAAGTACCGGAAGTTTAAAGGGGGATCAGCTAACCGGCGTTCTGTCTTTGAAAAAACAAAGATTCCCGCACAGGCCTGGAAAAATAGCAAAGTCCCACACAGGCCTGGAAAAAAGACAGACTCCACACGGTCCGCCGGCCGTCCCGGCCTAATCCTGACCCGGGTAAGCGCGACATTTCTCGGCGCTCCTCCTCCTCAGCGCATGCCAATGTGCAGCTTCAAGGTGGCTGGAAGAAAAAGGGGGAGAAAAAGGGAAAAGAAGAACCAGGACCAGGGCGAGAGTTCGTCCCCGAGTGTGAGGCTCTGATGTTGGGCAGCATTCCGTTCCCACTGGGGGGGGGGGGGGGTTTGAAAAAGTTCCACAACTCAGTGAGTAGCTTTAAGGGGGTTGGAGAGAAGAGAGGGGGAGAGAGGGGAAAAGATTCAGACCTGGAACAAGGTTAGGTTTCGGGCTGAAGTTGAGGCGGAGGTTAAACAAAAAGAAAAAAAAGGTGTTAGGCTTACAGGGGTTGTCTCTGGAAAAGAAATAACAAAGTTCAACATACAGTTCATGTTTTATCGTTATCCAGCTCCAGATGAGAAAAGAACCGGAGCTTAAAAAAGGGCTAACCGGTGTTCTGTCTCTGGAAAAATAACAATGTCCCACACGGGCTGGAAAAAAGACAGAGTCCACACCGTCCACCAGTCTAACCCTGACGAGGGTCAGTGCGACATTTCCCAGTGCTCTTCCTCGTCCATGCACGCCAGTGTGCAGCTTTAAGGGGGTTGGAGGAAAGAGGGAGAGAGAGCAAGAGAGAAAGAAAGACAAAGAATCAGGACCACGGACAGAGTTCGTCCACTAGAGTGTGGCAGCAATGTCAGGCAGCATTCAATCTCCACGGGGCGGTTTGAGAAATGCCAGAACTAAGTGTGAAGCTTTACGTTCTGCTTGAGAAAAAACATCCTTGTCTCAAAAGTGACCAAATCAGTTCTGCTTGCGTGAAAAGCTCAAAAATGACCTTTTTACCAATATAGTAAGAAAAGAATGAAAACACTAAAAAACAAGTAAAAAAAAAAAGTGTTTTATGGCTATTTTGCTATAGGTTTTCAGGTCTTGAAAAAACGTCCTTGTCTCAAAGTGAAAAAAAAAAGCTTCTGATTGTCTGAAACGCTCAAAAATGACATTTTTGCATCTTCTACTCATAAAAGCATAAAAACACTAAAAACAAGTCAGAAATAAGTTTTTTATGGCTGTTTTTTTAAAAGTCTTCTCAAATCATGAAGTTCTGCTTGAAAAACACATCTTTGTCTAAAAGTGACCAAAACAGCTTCTTATCGTCTTAAACGCTCAAAAATGACATTTTTAATCTTCTACTCATAAAAGCATAAACACACTAAAAACAAGTCAGAAACAAGTGTTTTATGGCTGTTTTGTCAAAGTCTTCTCAGATCATGAAGTTCTGCTTGAGAAAAACCACCCCTTTCTCAAAGTGACCAAAACAGCTTCTTATCGTCTGAAACGCTCAAAAATGACATTTTTTCCTCTTCTACTCAGAAAAGCATGTAAACACTAAAAACAAGTGAGCAATAAGTGTTTTATGGCTGTTTTGTCAAAGTCTTCTCAAATAATGAAGTTCTGCCTTAAAAACACATCTTTGTCTCAAAGTGACCAAAAAAGCTTCTGATCGTCTGAAACGCTCAAAAATGACATTTTTGCATCTTCTACTCATAAAAGCATAAAAACACGAAAAACAAGTCAGCAATAAGTATTTTATGGCTGTTTTTTAAAAAGTCTTCTATAATCATGAAGTTCTGCTTAAAAAACACATCTTTGTCTCAAAGTGACCAAAACAGCTTCTTATCGTCTGAAACGCTCAAAAATGACATTTTTGAATCTTCTACTCATAAAAGCATAAAAACACTAAAAACAAGTCAGAAATAAGTGTTTTATGGCTGTTTTGTCAAAGTCTTCTCAGATCATGAAGTTCTGCTTGTGAAAAAAACATCCCTTTCTCAAAGTGACCAAAACAGCTTCTTGTCGTCTGAAAAACTCAAAAATGACATTTTTGCCTCTTCTACTCAGAAAAGAATGAAAAAACTAAAAATAAGTCAGAAATAAGTGTTTTATGGCTATTTTTTTTGAAGTTTTATCAAATCATGAAGTTCTGCTTGAAAAAAACAGATCTTTTTCTCAAAGTGACCAAAACAGCTTCTTCTCGTTTGAAACGCTCAAAAAGGACATTTTTGCCTCTTTTACTCATAAACACATAAAAACACTAAAAACAAGTCAGAAATAAGTGTTTTATGGCTGTTTCTTAAAAGTCTTCTCAAATCTTGAAGTTCTGCTTGAAAAAAACATCATTGTCTCAAAGTGACCAAAACAGCTTCTTATCGTCTGAAACGCTAAAAAAGGACATTTTTGCCTCTTCTACTCAGAAAAGAAGGAAAACACTAAAAACAAGTAGAAAACAAGTTTTTTATGGCATTTTTGTATAAGTATTCTCAAATCAGGAAGTTCTGCTGGAAAAAAAAAATCCTTGTCTCAAAGTGACCAAAACAGCTTCTAATCGTGTAAAACGCTCAAAAATGACATTTTTACCTACACAGTCAGAAAAGCATGAAAACACTAAAAAAAAAAAAAAGAGTCAGAAATAAGTTTTTTATGGCTGTTTTTTTCCAAGTCTTCTTAGATCATGAAGTTCTGCTTGAGAAAAAAAACATCCTTTTCTCAAAGTGACCAAAAAAAATCTTCTCATCGTCTGAAACGCTCAAAAATGACATTATTGCCTCTTCTACAAAGAAAACAAGGAAAACCCAGAAGTCTGGGCATTGTGGTGAGCCTGTAGCCCTTAGCCCAGCACTAGGAGCCCTTTGAGCCATGAACTGAACACGAGACCGGAGCCCGGAGCCCGTAAGCCTGGAAATGAACGCAAACATGGAACCCGGAGCCCGGAGCCCGGAACTCGGAGCCCGAAGCCCGAAGAACGAAGCCCGGAGCCTCTAGGCCGGAGACAGGAGTCCGGAGCCCGGAGCCCGGAGCCCGGAGCCCGGAGCCCCGAGCCTGGAACATAACCCAAGCCCGGAGTTCTGAGCCGGTTACCTGGAGAACGGAGCCTTCAATTTACAAATAACCTGGAACCTTGAGTCTGGAGGGTGGAGCCTGAAGCGCAGAGTTTAGAGACCCGGGATTAAGGACTGGAGCTCGAAGCCCAGATCCTCAAACTTACCAAGTGCCGGGAGCCATGAGCCCGGAGCTTGGAGGTGAAAACGAGATCAGAGCCAGGGACTGACCCCGAGCCTGGAGCCCGGAGCATGGAGCTGTGAGCCTAGAGCCGTGAGCATGGAGATTTGAGCCTGGAGTCCGGAGCCTGGAAATGACCCCGTGCTTAAGCCTGAAGCCTGGAGCCTGGAGCCTGGAGCGCGGAGCAAGGAGCGTGGAGCCTAGAGCCCGTGCTTTGAGCCCGTAGACTGAAAGTGACCCCATGAATGGAACATGACTGGAAATTGGAACTGACTCCGTGCCAAGAGCCTGGAGCCCGGAGCCTTTAGTCTTGAGCATGGAGCCCGCAGCCCGCAGCCGCAGCCCGTAGCCTGGAGCTTGGAGCCTTAAGCCAGGAGCATTGAGCCCTTAGCCTGGAGCCTTAACTCTGGAGTCTGGAGCAATGACCGCGGAGCATGGAGCCTTGAGCCATGAGCCTGGAGCCTTAAGCATGGAGTCTAAAGCCAGGAGCCTGGAGCCTGAAGCCTGAAGCCAGGAGCCCTGAGCCCTGAGCCTGGAGCCTGGAGCCTGGAGCCTGGAGCCTGCAGCCTTGACTCTGGAGTCTTGAGCAATGACTGCGGAGCATGGAGCCTTGAGCCTGGAGCCTGGAGCCTGAAGCCAGGAGCCTGGAGCCCTGAGCCTGGAGCCTGGAGCCTGGAGCCTGAAGCCAGGAGCACTGAGCCCTTAGCCTGGAGCCTGGAGCCTAGACTCTGGAGTCTGGAACAATGACTGCGGAGCATGGAGCCTTGAGCCATGAGCCTGGAGCCTGGAGCCTGGAGCCTTAAGCCAAGAGCCTGGAGCCCTGAGCCTGGAGCCTGGAGCCCTGAGCCTGGAGCCTTAAGCCAAGAGCCTGGAGCCCTGAGCCTGGAGCCTTGACTCTGGAGTCTGGAGCCCTGACACCAAAGCATGGAGCCTTGAGCCTGGAACTGACCCCGAGCCTGGAGCCTGGAGCCTGGAGCCAAGAGCTTTAAGCATGGCGCCATGAGGCGGGAGCCCGGAGACCGGAGCCTGGTGACTTGAGCCTGGAACTGACCCTGAGCCTTGAGCTTGGAGCCTTGTCCCCGGAGCATGGAAGTTACACCGTGCCTGGAGCCTTGAGCTTGGAGCCTTAAGCCTGGAGCCTAGTGCTGGGAGCCTTGAGCCTGGAACGCGTAGAAACGAACCTGGACTATGGAGCCTGTAGCCTTGAACTTACCCCAAGCCCCAAAGTGGAGCCAAAAACCTGGAGACTGGAACTTGGAACTGACCCCATGCCAAGAGCCATGAGCCTGGAGCCTTTAGCCTTGAGCCTAGAGCCTTGAGCCTGGAGCCTGAAGCCAGGAGCACTGAGCCCTTAGCCTGGAGCCTAGACTCTGGAGTCTGGAGCAATGACCGCGGAGCATGGAGCCTTGAGCCATGAGCCTGGAGCCTGAAGCCAGGAGCCTGGAGCCCTGAGCCTGGAGCCCTGAGTTTGGAGCCTGAAGCCTTGACTCTGGAGTTTGGAGCCCTGACACCAAAGCATGGAGCCTTGAGCCATGAGCCTGGAGCCTGAAGCCAGGAGCCTGGAGCCCTGAGCCTGGAGCCCTGAGCTTGGAGCCTGAAGCCTTGACTCTGGAGTTTGGAGCCCTGACACCAAAGCATTGAGCCTTGAGCCTGGAACTGACCCTGAGCCTTTATCCTGGAGCTCTAAGCATGGCGCCATGAGGCGGGAGCCCAAAGACCGGAGCCTGGTGACTTGAGCCTGGAACTGACCCTGAGCCTTGAGCTTGGAGCCTTGTGCCCGGAGTATGGAACTTACACCGTGCCTGGAGCCTTGAGCTTGGAGCCTTTAGCCTGGAGCCTAGTGCTGGGAGCCTTGAGCCTGGAACGCGTAGAAACGAACCTGGTCTATGGAGCCTGTAGCCTGGAACTGACCCCAAGCCCCAAAGTGGAGCCAAAAACCTGGAGCATGGAGCACGCAGCCAGAAGCCCACAGCCCACAGCCCGCAGCCTAGCCTGGAGCCCTGAGCCCGGAGCCTTGAGCCTGGATCGTGGAGCCATGAGCCTGGAGCCTTGAGCCTGGAGCCTGAAGCCAGGAGCCTTGAGCCCTTAGCCTGGAGCCTTCAGCCTTGACTCTGGAGTCTTGAGCAATGACCGCGGAGCCTGGAGCCTGGAGCCTGGAGCCAGGAGCCAGGAGCCAGGAGCCTAGGAGCCAGGAGCCTGGAGCCCTGAGCCTGAGCCAGGAGCCTTGACTCTGGAGTCTGGAGCCCTGACACCAAAGCATGGAGCCTTGAGCCTGGAACTGACCCCGAGCCTGGAGCCTGGAGCCAAGAGCTTGAAGCATGGCGCCATGAGGCTGGAGCCCGGAGACCGGAGCCTGGTGACTTGAGCCTGGAACTGACCCTGAGCCTTGAGCTTGGAGCCTTGTCCCCGGAGCATGGAGCCTGGAGCCTGGAGCCTGGAGCCTGTTGCCTGGAACTGACTCCGAGTCCGGAGCCTGGATTCTGGAGCCCAGAGCATGGAAGTGACCCCGTTCCCAGAGCCTGGAGCCCAGGGCGTGGAACCCCAAGCATGGAACTTTGCTCGAAGCCTGGAGCTTTTAGCCTGGAGACCAGAACTTGGACCTAAACCCAATGCCCCGAGCCTGGAGTCTGGAGCCCACGGGCATGAGCATGGAATACACCCTGAACCCCAAACTTGGGTCCTGGTTCCTGGAGCCTTGAAATGATCCCGAGCCCAGAGCCTTGAGCTTTGAACCTGGAGTCTGGAGCCATGAGCATGGAGCCTCGAACCTGAAAAAAGACCCCAAGTCCAAAGCCAGGAGCCCGGAGCCTGGAAAAAACCTTGTGCATGGAGCCTGGAGCCTTGAACGCGTAGCAACGAGCCAGGAAAATGGAGCCTCTTGCCCTGAACTAACGCTGAGCTCAAAATGTGGAGCCTAAAACGTGGAGACCGGAACTTGGAACATACCCCATGCCCAGAGCCTGGAGCCTGAGGCCTGTAGCCTTGAGCTGTGAGCCAGGAACTGACACTGAGCCCGGTGCCTGAAGCATGGAGCCTTGAGCCTGGAACTGACAGCGAGAGTGGAGCCTTTAGCCTGGATCCCAGAGCTTGAAGCATGGAGGCTTGAGAGCGGAGCCTGGAGAATACATCCTGGAGTCTTGAGCCCTGACCCCGGAGCATGGAGCCCGGAGCCTGGAACTGACCCCGAGCCTGGTGCCTGGAGCCAAGAGCTTGAAGCATGGCGCCTTGAGCCTGGAGCCCGGAGGCTAGAGCCCGGTGACTTCAGCCTGGAATTGATTCCGAGCCTTGAGCTTGGAGACTTTACCCTGGAGCATGGAACTTACCCTGAGCCTGGAGCCTTGAGCTTGGAGCCTTCAGCCTGGAGCCTGGTGCCGGGAGCCTTTAGCCTTGATCGCGTAGCAACGAACCTGGACTATGGAGCCTGTAGCCTGGAACTGACATTGAGCCCGAAAAGTGGAGCCCAAAACCTGGAGACAAGATCTTGGAACTGACCCCATGCCAAGATCCTGGAGCCCAGAGCCTGGAGCCTTGAAGGGGGAGCACGGAGCCTGGAACTGACACTGAGCCCGGAGCCTTGAGCCTAGAGCCTGAAGCATGGAGCCCGGAGGTTGGAACTGACCCCCACCCTGGAGCCTATAGCCTGGAGCCCAGAGCATAAAGCACGTAGCCTTGAGCCTGGAGTCTAGAGCCTTGTGACTGGAGCCATTAACTGAATCTTAGCCTGGAGCCTGGAGTTTTGAGCCCGGAGCATGGAACTACCCCAGAGACAAGAGCCTGGAGACCAGAGCCTTGAGCCTTGAGCCAGGTGCCATTAGTCTGGAATGTGTAGTCATGAACTTGGAGCATAGAACCTGTAGCCTGGCACTGTGCCCAAAATATGGAGCCTAAAACCTGGAGCCCAGAGCCACGAACGTATGGGCTAGGAGTATTCCCAGCCCAAAGCCTGGATCCCGGAGGAAGCAATGCGGACCCTGGAGCCTGGAGCCTGGAGCATGGAACCTGGAGCCTTCAAACTGGAGCACGGAGCAACAAAATGACCCTTATCCCAGAGTATTGAGCTCTTAGTCTCGAACTGACCCCGATCCCGGATCCTGGAGCGCGGTGTCTTGATCCTGACGCCTGGTGCCCGGAACCTGGAGCCTGGAGCCTGGAGCCCGGAGCCTTGAGCCCAGAACCTGGAACTGACCGAGAGCCTAAAGCCTGGAGCAAGAAGCCTGGTACCCGGAGAATGGAACTGCCCCAAAGCCCGAAGCCTAGAGCCCGGAGCCTTGAGCGCAGAGCTGTGAGCCTTGAGTAGGGAGCCCAGAATCTGAAGGCTTTAGACTCGAGGCTTGAGCCCTGAGACCAGAGCCCTGAACTTAACCCTAGCTCGGATTCTTGTAATCGAAGAATGGAGCCTGGAGCCTGGAGCCTGGAGCCTGGAGCCTGGAGCCTAGAGCCTAGAGCCTAGAGCCTGGAGCCTTGAGCCTGGAGTCTGGAGCCTTGAGCCTTGAGCCTGGAGCCTGGAGCCCTTAACTGACCTCAGGCCTGGAGCATTGATACTGGAGCTTGGAGCCTTGAGCCCTTAACTGACCCCAAGCCCGGAGCATGGAGCATGGAGCCATGAGCCTGGAGCTTGGAACCTGGAGCCTGGAGACTGGAGCCTTGAGTTTTGAGCCTGGAGCCCTTAACTGACCTCAGGCCCGGAACATTGAGACTGGAGCTTGGAGCCTGGAGCCATTAACTGACCCCAAGCCCGGAGCATGGAGCCATGAGCCTGGAGCTTGGTGCCTGGAGCCTTGAGCCTTGAGCCTTGAGTCAAGAACCCACAGCCTGGAAATTACCCTGAGCAAGGAACCTTTAGCCTGGACATGGTGTAAGGGGAACGGAGCCTTGAACCGGGAGCCTGGAGCCCGATGTGCAGTGCTTGAAATTTACCCGGAGCCTCGAGGCTTTAGCTATGAGCCCGGAGCATGGATCTGACCCCAAGCCCGGAGCCCTGTGTCTGGAACCAGGAGCCTGGAGCGCGGAGCCTGGATCCTTTAGCCCGGAGCCTGAAACTGATTCCGAGCCCCTAGTCTTTAGCCGGTAGCCTGGAGCACGGAGCCTACAACTGACCAAGACCCTGGAGCCTGGAGCCTGGAGTCAAGAGAATTAACCATGCAGACTTGAGCCTGGAGCCTGGAGCCTGGAGCCTGGAGCCTGGAGCCTGGAGCCTGGAGCCTAGAGCGTGGAACTGACCCCAAGCCTCGAGTTTGGAGCCTTGAGCCCGGAGAAAAGAATTTACCCCGAGCCTGGAGCTTTGAGCTTTGAACCTTCAGCCTTGAGCCTGGTGCTGGGAGCCTAGAGTCTTGAACACGTAGCAACGAGGCTGGAAAATGGAGCCATTTGCCATGAACTGACCCCGAGCACGACATTTGGAGCCTTAAACCTGGAGACTGGAACTGGGAACTGACCCCATGCCCAAAGCCTGGAGCCTTGAGCCTGGAGCCCGGAGCCTGGAACTGACACTGAGACAGGAGTCTTTAGCCTTGATCCCATAGCCTGGAGCCTGGAGACGGGAGCCTAGAGCCTGGAGCCTGGTGCTGGGAGTCTTTTGCCTGGAACGCTTGGAAACGAACCTGGACAATGGAGCCTGTAGCCTGGAACTGACCTCTATCCCGAAAAGTGGAGCCTTAAACTTTTTCACCAGATCTTGGAACTGACGCCATGCAAAGAGCCTTGAGCCCGGAGCCTGGAACCTTGAGGGGGGAGCACGGAGCCTGGAACTGACCCCGAGACTGGAGCCTGGAGACCAGAGCCTTGAGCCTTGAGCCAAGTGCCATTAGCCTGGAATGTGTAGTCACGAACTTGGAGCATAGAACCTGTAGCCTGGAAATGTGCCCAAAATATGGAGCCTAAAACCTGGAGCCCGGAGCCACGAACATATGGGCTAGGAATATTCGTAGCCCAAAGCCTGGATCCCGGAGGAAGAAAAGCGGAGCCTGGAGCCTTGAGCCTGGTGCCTGGAGCCTGGAGCCTGGAGCCTGGAACCTGGAACCTGGAGCATGGAACCTGGAGCCTGCAAACTGGAGCACGGAGCAACAAACTGACACTTATCCCAGAGCATTGAGGCCAGAGTCTCGAACTGACCCCGATCTTAGATCCTGGAGCGCGGTGTCTGGACCCTGGAGCCTGGTGCCCAGAACTTGGAGCCTGGAGCCCGGAGCCTTGAGCCGGAGCCTGGAACTGACCAAGAGCCTTAAGCCTGGAGCCTAAAGCCTGGTACACGGCGAATGGAACTGCCCCAAAGACCGAAGCCTGGAGCTCGGAGCCTTGAGCGCAGAGCCATGAGCCTTGAGCAGGGAGCCCGGAATCTGAAGGCTGGAGACTGGAGTCTTGAGCCCTTAGCCCGGAGCCTGGAACTTAACCCTAGCTCGGATTCTTGAAATCGGAGAATGGAGCGCGGAGCCTGGAGCTCGGAACCTGGAGCCTGGAGCCTGGACCCTTGAGCCTGGAGTCTTGAGCCTGGAGCCTGGATTGTGGAACCTGGAGCCTGGAGCCCTTGACTGACCCCTAGCCCGGAGCATGGAGCCTGGAGCCTGGAGCCTGGAGCCCGGAGCCTTGAGCCCAGAGCCTGGAACTGACCAAGAGCCTTAAGCCTGGAGCCATAAGCCTGGTACCCGGAGAATGGAACTGCCCCAAAGCCCGAAGCCTAGAGCCTGGAGCCTTGAGCGAAGAGCCATGAGCCTTGAGTAGGGAGCCCAGAATCTGAAGGCTTTAGACTCGAGGCTTGAGCCCTGAGACCAGAGCCCTGAACTTAACCCTAGCTCCGATTCTTGAAATCAAAGTATGGAGCGCGGAGCCTGGAGTTAGGAGCCTGGAGCCTGGAGCCTGGAGCCAAGAGCCTGGAGCCCTGAGCCTGGAGTCTGGAGCCTGGAGCCTTGACCCTGGAGCCTTGAGCCTGGAGCCTGGAGCCCTTAACTGACCTCAGGCCCGGAGCATTGAGAATGGAGCTTGGAGCCAGGAGCCCTTAACTGACCCCAAGCCCGGAGCATGGAGCATGGAGCCATGAGCCTGGAGCTTGGAACCTGGAGCCTTGAGCCTTGAGCCTGGAGCCTGGAGCCTGGAGCCTAGAGCCTAGAGCCTGGAGCCTTGAGCCTTGAGCCTTGAGCCTGGAGTCTGGAGCCTTGAGCCTTGAGCCTGGAGCCTGGAGCCCTTAACTGACCTCAGGCCTGGAGCATTGAGACTGGAGCTTGGAGCCTGGAGCCCTTAACTGACCCCAAGCCTGGAGCATGGAGCATGGAGCCATGAGCCTGGAGATTGGAACCTGGAGCCTGGCGCCTGGAGCCTTGAGTTTTGAGCCTGGAGCCCTTAACTGACCTCAGGCCCGGAGCATTGAGACTGGAGCTTGGAGCCTGGAGCCTGGAGCCTGGAGCCATTAACTGACCCCAAGCCCAGAGCATGGAGCATGGAGCCATGAGCCTGGAGCTTGGAGCCTTGAGCCTGGTGCCTTGAGCCTTGAGCCTTGAGCCTTGAGTCAAGAACCCACAGCCTGGAAATTACCCTGAGCAAGGAACCTTTAGCCTGGACATGGTGTAAGGGGAACGGAGCCTTGAACCGGGAGCCTGGAGCCCGTTGTGCAGTGCCTTAAACTTCCCCGGAGCCTCGAGGCTTTAGCTATGAGCCCGGAGCATGGATCTGACCCCAAGCCCGGAGCCCTGTGTCTGGAACCAGGAGCCTGGAGCGAGGAGCCTGGATCCTTTAGCCCGGAGCCTGAAACTGATTCCGAGCCCTGAGTCTTGAGTCAGTAGCCTGGAGCACGGAGCCTGCAACTGACCAAGACCCTGGAGCCTGGAGTCAAGAGAATTAACCATGAAGACTTGAGCATGGAGCCTGGAGCCTAGAGCGTGGAACTGACCCCAAGCCTCGAGCTTGGAGCCTTGAGCCCGGAGAAAAGAATTTACCCCGAGCCTGGAGCTTTGAGCTTTGAGCCTTCAGCCTTGAGCCTTGTGCCTAGAGTCTGGAACACGTAGCAACGAGGCTGGAAAATGGAGCCATTTGCCTTGAACTGACCCCGAGCACGACATTTGGAGCCTTACACCTGGAGACTGGAACTGGGAACTGACCCCATGCCCAAAGCCTGGAGCCCGGAGCCTGGAGCCTTGAGCGGGGAGCCCGGAGCCTGGAACTGACACTGAGACAGGAGTCTTTAGCCTTGATCCCAGAGCCTGGAGCCTAGAGCCTGGAGCCTGGAGCCGGGAGCCTAGAGCCTGGAGCCTGGTGCTGGGAGTCTTTTGCCTGGAACGCTTGGAAACGAACCTGGACAATGGCGCCTGTAGCCTGGAACTGACCTCTATCCCGAAAATTGGAGCCTTAAACTTTTTCACCAGATCTTGGAGCTGACCCCATGCAAAGAGCCTTGAGCCCGGAGCCTGGAACCTTGAGGGGGGAGCACGGAGCCTGGAACTGACCCCGAGACTGGAGCCTGGAGACCAGAGCCTTGAGCCAAGTGCCATTAGCCTGGAATGTGTAGTCACGAACTTGGAGCATAGAACCTGTAGCCTGGAAATGTGCCCAAAATATGGAGCCTAAAACCTGGAGCCCAGAGCCACGAACGTATGGGCTAGGAATATTCGTAGCCCAAAGCCTGGATCCCGGAGGAAGCAACACGGAGCCTGGAGCCTTGAGCCTTGAGCCTGGTGCCTGGAGCCTGGAGCCTGGAACCTGGAACCTGGAGCATGGAACCTGGAGCCTGCAAACTGGAGCACGGAGCAACAAACTGACCCTTATCCCAGAGCATTGAGGCCAGAGTCTCGAACTGACCCCGATCTTTGATCCTGGTGTCTGGACCCTGGAGCCTGGTGCCCGGAACTTGGAGCCTGGAGCCTGGAGCCTTGAGCCCGGAGCCTGGAACTGACCAAGAGCCTTAAGCCTGGAGCCTAAAGCCTGGTACACGGCGAATGGAACTGCCCCAAAGACCGAAAACTGGAGCTCGGAGCCTTGAGCGCAGAGCCATGAGCCTTGAGCAGGGAGCCCGGAATCTGAAGGCTGGAGACTGGAGTCTTGAGCCCTTTGCCCGGAGCCTGGAACTTAACCCTAGCTCGGATTCTTGAAATCGGGGAATGGAGCGCGGAGCCTGGAGCTCGGAACCTGGAGCCTGGACCCTTGAGCCTGGAGTCTTGAGCCTGGAGCCTGGAGCCTGGATTGTGGAACCTGGAGCCTGGAGCCCTTAACTTACCCCTAGCCCGGAGCATGGAGCCTGGAGCCTGGAGCCTGGAGCTTGGAGCCTGGAGCCCTTAACTGACCCGAAGCCCTGAGAATGGAGCATGGAGCCTTGTGCTTGTAGCCTGGAGCCTGGAGCCTGGAGCCCGGAACCAGGAGCCAAAAGCCTGAAACTGACATTGAGCCTGGAGCCTGGAGTCTGGAGCCATGAGTGCAGAACCCACAGCCTGGAAATTACCCTGAGCAAGGGACCTTTAGCCTGGACATGGTGTAAGGGGCACAGAGCCTGGAGCCGGAAGCCTGGAGCCCCACGTGCGGTGCATGACACTGACCCCGAGCCTAGAGGCTTTAGCCTTGAGCCCGGATTATGGATCTGACCCCAAGCCCAGAGCCCTGTGTCTGGAACCAGTAGCCTTGAGCGCGCAGCCTGGATCCTTTAGCCCGGAGCCTGAAACTGATTCCGAGCCTGGAGCATGGAGCCTGCAACTGACCAAGACTCCGGAGCCTGGAGCCATGAGCCTGGAGCCTTGAGTCAAGAGAATGAACCATGCAGCCTTGAGCATGGAGCCTGGAGCCTGGAGCCTGGAGCCTAGAGCGTGGAACTGACCTCAAGCCTAGAGCTTGGAGCCTTGAGCCCAGAAAAAGTAATTTACCCCCAGCCTGGTGCTTTGAGCTTTGAGCCTTCAGCCTTGAGGCTTGTGCTGGGAGCCTAGAGTCTGGAACACGTAGCAATGAGGCTGGAAAATAGAGCCATTTGCCTTGAACTGACCCCGAGCACGAAATGTGGAGCCTAAAACCTGGAGACTGGAACTTGGAACTGACCCCATGCCCAGAGCCTGGAGCCCGGAGCCCGGAGCCTGGAGCCTTGAGCGGGGAGCCTGGAGCCTGGAACTTACACTAAGCCAGGCGTCTTTTGCCTGGATCCCAGAGCCTTGAGCCTGGAGCCTGGAGTCTGGAGCCCTTTACTGACCCCTTGCCCAGAGAATGGAGCATGGAGCCTTAACCTTGTAGCCTGGAGCCCGAAACCTTTACCCCAAAGCCTGGAACTGATACTCAGTCTAGAGCCTGGAGCCTTGAGCTTGGAGCTTGGAGCCTGGAGCCTGGAGCCTGAAGCCTGGAGCCTGGAGCCTGGAGCCATAGGCTTTGAGCCTGGAGCCCAGAGCTCAAAGCCTGGAAATTACCCTGAGCAAGGAACAAGGAGTCGGGAGCTGGTAGCCTGGAGACCAGAGCCTACAACTGGAAAAGACCCATGAGCCTGGCGCCTTGAGCCTGAATCCGTGAGCCTGGAGCCCACAGCTCAGAGCCTTGAGAGCGAAGGCTGGAGAGCAGAGCCTGGAGCCTTTAGCCTGGAACTAACCCCAAGCCTTGAGCCTTGAGCCAAGAGCTTGAAGCATGGTGCCTTGAGCCTGGAGCCTGGAGCCCGGAGCCTAGAGCCCAGTGACTTGAGCCTGGAATTGACCCGAGCCTTGAGCTTGGAGCTTTTACCCTGGAGCAGGGAACTTACCCTGAGCCTGGAGCCTTGAGCTTTGAGCCTTCAGCCTGGAGCCTGGTGTTGGGAGCCTTGAGCTTTGAACGCATAGCAACAAACCTGGACTATGGAGCCTATAGCCTGGAACTGACCTCGAGCCCGAAAAGTGGAGCCTAAAACCTGGGAACACGATCTTGGAACTGACCCCATGCCCAGAGCCTGGAGCCCGGAGCCTGGAGCCTTGAGCGGGAGCCCGGAGCCTTGAACTGACACAGAGCCAGGCATCTTTAGCCTTGAGCCTGGAGCCTGGAGCCTGGAGCCCTTTACTGACCCCTTGTCCAGAGTATGTAGCAAGGAGCCTTAAGCTTGTAGCATGGAGCCCGAAACCTGGAGCCCAAAGCCTCGAACTGACACTCAGCCTGACCCTAGAGCCTTGAGCTTGGTGCTTGGAGCCCTGAGCCTGGAGCCTGGAGCCCTGAGCCTGGAGTCTGGAGCCTGGAGCCTTGGGCCTGGAGCCTGGAGCCCAGAGCTCACTGCCTGGAAATTACCCTGAGCAAGGAACCAGGAGTCTGGAGCCGGTAGCCTGGAGAACGGAGCCTGCAACTGACCAAGACCCATGAGCCGGGCGCCTATAGCCTGAAGCCGTGAGCCTTGAGCCCACAGTCTTGAGAGTGAACCCTGGAGAGAAGAGCCTGGAGCCTTTAGCCTGGAACTGACCCCAAGCCAGGAGCCTGGAGCCAAGAGCTTGAAGCATGGTGCCTTGAGCCTTGACCCCGGAGCCCGGAGCCCGGTGATTTGAGCCTGGAATCTACCCCGAGCCTTGAGCTTGGAGCCTTCACCCTGGAGCATGGAAATTACCCTGAGCCTGGATCCTTGAGCATGGAGCTTTCAGCCTGGAGCCTGGTGTTGGGAGCCTTGAGCCTTGAGCCTTGAACGCGTAGCAACGAACCTGGACTATGGAGCCTATAGCCTGGAACTGACCTCGAGCCCGAAAAGTGGAGCCCAAAACCTGGAGACCAGATCTTGGAACTGACCCCATGCCAAGAGCCTGGAGCCAAGAGCCTGGAACCTTGAGGAAGGGGCACGGAGCCTGGAACTGACTCTGAGCCTGGAGCCTATAGGCTTGAGCCCAAGCATGAAGCACGGGGCCTGGAGTCTAGAGCCTGGTGACTGGGAGCCATGAACTGACCCTGAGACTTGAGCCTGGAGTCTTGAGCCCTGAGCATGGAACTGACCCGGAGGCTGGAGCCTGGAGACCGGAGCCTTGAGCCTGGAGCCAGGTGCCAGTAGCCTTGAACGCATAGTCACGAACCTGGAGCATAGAACCTTTAGCCTTGAACAGTGTCCAAAATATGGAGCCTACAGCCGGGAGCCCGGAGCCACGAAGATACTCTGAGCCAAAAGCCTGGATCCCGGAGGAAGGAATGCGGAGCCTGGAGCCTGGAGCCTTTGAGCCTGGAGCATTGTACCATGAGCCTGCAAACTTGAACACGGAGCAACAAACTGACCCTTATCCCAGAGCATTGAGCCCAGAGCCTCAAACTGACCCCGATCCCGGATCCTGGAGTGCGGTTTCTGGAACCTGGAACTGTTGCACGGAACCTGGAACCTAGAACCTGGAGCCCGGAGCCTTGAGCCCGGAGCCTGGAACTGACCAAGAGCCTTAAGCCTGGAGCCTGATGCCTGGTACCCAGAGAATGGACCTGCCCCAAAGCCAGAATCCTGGAGCCCGGAGCCTTGAGCGCAGAGCCTTGAGCCTTGAGCAGGGAGCCCAGAATCTTAAGGCTTGAGACTGGAGGCATGAGCCCTTAGCCCGGAGCCTGGAACTTAACCCTAGCTCGGATTCTTGAAATTGGAGAATGGAGCGCGGAGCTCGGAGCCTGGAGCCTGGAGCCTGGAGCCTGGAGCCTGGAGCCTGGAGCCTGGAGTTCTGAGCATTTAGCTTTGAGCCTGGAGCCTGGAGCTTGGAGCCCTTAACTGACCCAAGGCCCGGAGCATGGAGCATGGAGCCTGGAGTTTGGATCCTGGAGCCCTTAACTGACCCCAAGCTCGGAGCATGGAACATGGAGCATGGAGCCTGGAACCTGGAGCCTGGAGCCCTGAGCCTGGAGCCTAGAGCCTAGAGCCTAGAGCCTAGAGCCTAGAACCTGGAGCCCGGAACCTGGAGCCAAAAGCCTGAAACTGACACTAAGCCTGGAGCCTGGAGCCAAGAGCCCAATACCTGGAAATTACCCTGAGCAAGGAACACTGAGCCTTGACCTGGTGTAAGGGGCACGGATCCTGGAGCCTGGAGCCCGGTGTGCGGTTCCTGAACCTGACCCCGAGCCTAGAGGGTTTAGCCTTAAACCCGGAGCATGGATCTGACCCAAGCCCGGAGCCCTGTGTCTGGAACCAGGAGCCTGGAGCGAGGAGCCTGGATCCTTTAGGCCCGGAGCCTGAAACTGATTCCGAGCCCTGAGTCTTGAGTCAGTAGCCTGGAGCACGGAGCCTGCAACTGACCAAAACCCTGGAGCCTGGTGCCTTGAGCCTGGAGCCCATAGCCGTGAGCCTTGAGCCCGCAGCCCGAGCCTGGACAGCAAAGCCTGAAGAGCAGAGCCTGGAGCCTTGAGCCTTGAACTGACCCCGAGCCTTGAGCCTGGAGCCTGGAGTCAAGAGAATGAATCATGCAGCCTTGAGCATGGAGCCTGGAGCGTAGAGCGTGGAACTGACCCCAAGCCTCGAGCTTGGAGCCTTGAGCCCGAAGCAAGGAAATTACCCCGAGCCTGGAGCTTGAGCTTTGAGCCTTCAGCCTTCAGACCTGGTGCCGGGAGCCTAGAGTCTGGAACACGTAGTAACGAGACTTGAAAATGGAGCCATTTACCTTGAACTGACCCAGAGCACGAAATTTGGAACCTTAAACCTGGAGACAATGAATTTGGAACTGACCCATGCCCAGAGCCTGGAGCCCGGGGCCTGGAGCCTGGAGCCTGGAGCCTTGAGCGGGGAGTCCGGAGCCTGGAAGTGACACTGAACTTGGCGCCTTAAGCCTGGATCCCAGAGCTTGAAGCATGAGGCCTGGAGCCTGGAGCCTGGAGCCTGGATCCTGGAGTCTAGAGCCCTGATCCTGGAGAATGGAGTCCCGAGCTTTTAGCCCGGTGACTTCAGCATGGAATTAACCTTGAGCCATGAGCTTTGAGCCTTTACCCTGGAGCATAGAACTTAAACTGAGTCTGGAGCCTTGAGCTTGGAGCCGTCAGCCTGGAGCCTTGTGCTGGGAGCAATTAGCCTGGAACATGTAGCAACGAACCTGGACTATGGAGCTTGTAGCCTGGAACTGACCTCGAGCCCGAAAAGTGGAGCCTAAACCTGGAGACCAGATCTTGGAACTGACCCCATACCAAGAGCATAAAGCACGGAGCCTTGAGCCTGGAGTCTAGAGCCTTGTGACTGGAGCCATAAACATACCCTGAGCCTTGAGCCTGGAGTCTTGAGCCCGGAGCATGGAACTGACCCCGAGGCTTGAGCCTGGAGAACAGAGCCTTGAGCCAGGTGCCATTAGCCTGGAAGTTGTAGTCACGAACTTGGAGCATAGAACCTGTAGCCTGTAACTGTGCCCATAATATGGAGCCTAAAACCTGGAGCCCGGAGCCATGAACATACTCCGAGCCCAAAGCCTGGATCCCAGAGGAAGTAACGAGGAGCCTGGAGCCGTGAGCCTGGAGCCTTGAGCCACGAGCCTTCAAACTTGAGCCCGGAGCCAGAAACTGACCCTGAGCCGACAGCCTGGAACTGAGCCCGATCCGGATCCTGGAGCGCGTGTCTTGAACCTGGAAACTGGAGCCCGGAACCTGGAGCCTGGAGCCTGGAGCCTGGGCCTGGAGCCTTGAGCCTGGAGCCTTGAGCCCGGAGCCTAGAACTGACCCAGAGCCTTAAGCCTCTAGCCTGAATCCTGGTACCCGGAGAATTGAACTGCCAAAAAGCCCGAAGCCTGAAGACTGGAGGCTTGATTGCGGAGCCATGAGCCTTTGAGCAGGGAGCCCGGAGTCTGAAGCCTGGAGACGGGGGCTTTGAGCCCTGAGCCCGGAGCCTGGAACTTAACATTAGCCCAGATTCTTGAAACCTGAGAATGGAGCACGGAGCCTGGAGCTCGGAGCCCTGAGCCTTGAGCCTGGCGTCTGGAGCCTGGAGCCTGGAGCCTGGAGCCTTGAGCCTTGAGCCTTGAGCCTGGAGCCCTTTACTGACCCAAAGCCCGGAGCATGGCGCATGGAGAATGGAACTTTGAGGTTGGAGCCTGGATCCTGGAGCCTGGATACTGGAGCCTTGAGCCTGGAGCCTGGAGCCCGGAACCTGAAGCCTGGAACCTTAAGCCCAAAGCCTGGAACTCACACTGAGCCTGGAGCCTTGAGCCTGGAGCCTGGAGCCCGGAGCCCAAAGCCTGGAAATTACCCTGAGCCAAGAACCTGGCACCTTGACGTGGTGTTTGGGGCACGGAGCCAGGAGCTTGGAGCCCGATGCGTGGTGCCTGAACTGACCCCGAGCCTAGAGGCTTTTGCCTGGCGCCCTGTAGAACAGAACTGACCCCAAGCCCGGAGCCCTGTTCCTGGAATCTGGAGCCTGGAGCGCGCAGCCTGGATCCTTAAGCCCGGAGCCTGAAACTGATCCCAATCCTGGAGTCTGGAGCCGGTAGCCTGGAGAACGGAGTCTGCAACTGACCAAGACCCTGGAGCCTGGCGCCTTGAGCCTTGAGCCATGGCTACATAGCCATGAGCCTGGAGCCTGGATGCTGGAGCCTGGAGCCATCATCCTGGAGCCTTGAGCCTTGAGCCTTAAGCCTGGAGCCTTTGGCCTAGTGCGTGGAATCTAGAGCCCAGACCTTTATGACTGGAGCCCGGAAACCAGATTCTCGAAGTGACCCAGAGCCCCGGAGAAAACAACCCAGAGCCTTGAACTGACCATGAATATTGAGCCTTGATCCTGAGCCTGGAACCCGAACCCTGGAACCCGAAGCCTGGATCCTGTAGCCATGGAGCCGTGAGCTTGGAGCCTGGAGCATAGAGCCTGGAACTGACCTTAAGTCCGGACCTTGGAGCCCGGACAAAAGAAATGACCCCAAGCCCGGAGCCCTGAACATGGAGCGTGGAGCGCGGATCCTGGAACTGACCCCGAGCACAGAACCTTGAGCTCGGAGCCTGGGGCCCGGATCATGGAGCCGTGAGCATGGAGCAGTGAGCCTGGAGCCGGGAGCCCAAAGCCTTGTACTGACCCGGAGTCAGAGACTTGATCCTGGAGTCATGAGCCCGGAGCCTGGAAATGACCCTGTGCCTGGAGCCTTGAGCCCAGAGCCTAGAACTGACCCCGAGCACAAACCTTGAGCCAGGACCCTGCAGCCCGGAGACTGGAACTGACCCCGAGCCTGGAGCCTGGAGCTTGAAGCATTGAGCCGTGAGCATGGAGCCGTGAGCCTGGAGCCTGGAGCCTGGAACTGACCCCGAGTGCGGGGCCTTGAACCTGGATTCTGGAGCCCGGAGTGTGGAAATGACCCCGTTCTCAGAGCCTGGAGCCAGGGGTGTGGATCCCCGTGCATGGAACTTACCCCGAACCCGAAGCCTTAGGCTTACAGGGGTTCTTGTTAAGTATTTGTTATTATAGCGCTCTTACTCCCTGTGTAAAGAGGCTTTTATTTTGTAGACGCCTACAGGATGTTGTGTATGTATTTCCTGTTGTCCTTCTCCTGTTCGGCGCTCATGGTCATGGCTGTAGGCTGCGCGTAGGCTACGCGCTATATAAGTTGTGAGTAAAAATTATAATAAATATGCCCACAAAAGCGGCTAAAGAGAACACACGTGAAAGCATCGTTTATTGCAGTGGAAGCCAGAATCCGGACTTGCACGCTTTAACAGTTCTGTCGGGAAAAAAAAACAAAAACAAAGTCCTTCATACGGTTCGACTTTTACCGTTATCCAGCTCCAGATGAGAAAAGTACCGGAAGTTTAAAGGGGGATCAGCTAACCGGCGTTCTGTCTTTGAAAAAACAAAGATTCCCGCACAGGCCTGGAAAAATAGCAAAGTCCCACACAGGCCTGGAAAAAAGACAGACTCCACACGGTCCGCCGGCCGTCCCGGCCTAATCCTGACCCGGGTAAGCGCGACATTTCTCGGCGCTCCTCCTCCTCAGCGCATGCCAATGTGCAGCTTCAAGGTGGCTGGAAGAAAAAGGGGGAGAAAAAGGGAAAAGAAGAACCAGGACCAGGGCGAGAGTTCGTCCCCGAGTGTGAGGCTCTGATGTTGGGCAGCATTCCGTTCCCACTGGGGGGGGGGGGGGGTTGAAAAAGTTCCACAACTCAGTGAGTAGCTTTAAGGGGGTTGGAGAGAAGAGAGGGGGAGAGAGGGGAAAAGATTCAGACCTGGAACAAGGTTAGGTTCGGGCTGAAGTTGAGGCGGAGGTTAAACAAAAAGAAAAAAAAGGTGTTAGGCTTACAGGGGTTGTCTCTGGAAAAGAAATAACAAAGTTCAACATACAGTTCATGTTTTATCGTTATCCAGCTCCAGATGAGAAAAGAACCGGAGCTTAAAAAAAGGGCTAACCGTGTTCTGTCTCTGGAAAATAACAATGTCCCACACGGGCTGGAAAAAAGACAGAGTCCACACCGTCCACCAGTCTAACCCTGACGAGGGTCAGTGCGACATTTCCCAGTGCTCTTCCTCGTCCATGCACGCCAGTGTGCAGCTTTAAGGGGGTTGGAGGAAAGAGGGAGAGAGAGCAAGAGAGAAAGAAAGACAAAGAATCAGGACCACGGACAGAGTTCGTCCACTAGAGTGTGGCAGCAATGTCAGGCAGCATTCAATCTCCACGGGGCGGTTTGAGAAATGCCAGAACTAAGTGTGAAGCTTTACGTTCTGCTTGAGAAAAAACATCCTTGTCTCAAAAGTGACCAAATCAGTTCTGCTTGCGTGAAAAGCTCAAAAATGACCTTTTTACCAATATAGTAAGAAAAGAATGAAAACACTAAAAAACAAGTTAAAAAAAAAGTGTTTTATGGCTATTTTGCTATAGGTTTTCAGGTCTTGAAAAAACGTCCTTGTCTCAAAGGTGAAAAAAAAAAGCTTCTGATTGTCTGAAACGCTCAAAAATGACATTTTTGCATCTTCTACTCATAAAAGCATAAAAACACTAAAAACAAGTCAGAAATAAGTTTTTATGGCTGTTTTTTAAAAGTCTTCTCAAATCATGAAGTTCTGCTTGAAAAACACATCTTTGTCTAAAAGTGACCAAAACAGCTTCTTATCGTCTTAAACGCTCAAAAATGACATTTTTAATCTTCTACTCATAAAAGCATAAACACACTAAAAACAAGTCAGAAACAAGTGTTTTATGGCTGTTTTGTCAAAGTCTTCTCAGATCATGAAGTCTGCTTGAGAAAAACCACCCCTTTCTCAAAGTGACCAAAACAGCTTCTTATCGTCTGAAACGCTCAAAAATGACATTTTTTCCTCTTCTACTCAGAAAAGCATGTAAACACTAAAAACAAGTGAGCAATAAGTGTTTTATGGCTGTTTTGTCAAAGTCTTCTCAAATAATGAAGTTCTGCCTTAAAAACACATCTTTGTCTCAAAGTGACCAAAAAAGCTTCTGATCGTCTGAAACGCTCAAAAATGACATTTTTGCATCTTCTACTCATAAAAGCATAAAAACACGAAAACAAGTCAGCAATAAGTATTTTATGGCTGTTTTTTTAAAAGTCTTCTATAATCATGAAGTTCTGCTTAAAAAACACATCTTTGTCTCAAAGTGACCAAAACAGCTTCTTATCGTCTGAAACGCTCAAAAATGACATTTTGAATCTTCTACTCATAAAAGCATAAAAACACTAAAAACAAGTCAGAAATAAGTGTTTTATGGCTGTTTTGTCAAAGTCTTCTCAGATCATGAAGTTCTGCTTGTGAAAAAACATCCCTTTCTCAAAGTGACCAAAACAGCTTCTTGTCGTCTGAAAAACTCAAAAATGACATTTTTGCCTCTTCTACTCAGAAAAGAATGAAAAAACTAAAAATAAGTCAGAAATAAGTGTTTTATGGCTATTTTTTTTTGAAGTTTTATCAAATCATGAAGTTCTGCTTGAAAAAAACAGATCTTTTTCTCAAAGTGACCAAAACAGCTTCTTCTCGTTTGAAACGCTCAAAAAGGACATTTTTGCCTCTTTTACTCATAAACACATAAAAACACTAAAAACAAGTCAGAAATAAGTGTTTATGGCTGTTTCTTAAAAGTCTTCTCAAATCATGAAGTTCTGCTTGAAAAAAACATCATTGTCTCAAAGTGACCAAAACAGCTTCTTTATCGTCTGAAACGCTAAAAAAGGACATTTTTGCCTCTTCTACTCAGAAAAGAAGGAAAACACTAAAAACAAGTAGAAAACAAGTTTTTTATGGCATTTTTGTATAAGTATTCTCAAATCAGGAAGTTCTGCTGGAAAAAAAAATCCTTGTCTCAAAGTGACCAAAACAGCTTCTAATCGTGTAAAACGCTCAAAAATGACATTTTTACCTACACAGTCAGAAAAGCATGAAAACACTAAAAAAAAAAAAAAGAGTCAGAAATAAGTTTTTTATGGCTGTTTTTTTCCAAGTCTTCTTAGATCATGAAGTTCTGCTTGAGAAAAAAACATCCTTTTCTCAAAGTGACCAAAAAAATCTTCTCATCGTCTGAAACGCTCAAAAATGACATTATTGCCTCTTCTACAAAGAAAACAAGGAAAACCCAGAAGTCTGGGCATTGTGGTGAGCCTGTAGCCCTTAGCCCAGCACTAGGAGCCCTTTGAGCCATGAACTGAACACGAGACCGGAGCCCGTAAGCCTGGAAATGAACGCAAACATGGAACCCGGAGCCCAGAGCCCGGAACTCGGAGCCCGAAGCCCGAAGAACGAAGCCCGGAGCCTCTAGGCCGGAGACAGGAGTCCGGAGCCGGAGCCCGGAGCCCGGAGCCGGAGGCCCGGAGCCGGAGCCCGGAGCCCGAGCCTGGAACATAACCCAAGCCCGGAGTTCTGAGCCGGTTACCTGGAGAACGGAGCCTTCAATTTACAAATAACCTGGAACCTTGAGTCTGAGGGTGGAGCCTGGAGCGCAGAGTTTAGAGACCGGGATTAAGGACTGGAGCTCGAAGCCCAGATCCTCAAACTTACCAAGTGCCGGGAGCCATGAGCCCGGAGCTTGGAGGTGAAAACGAGATCAGAGCAGGGATGACCCCGAGCCTGGAGCCCGGAGCATGGAGAGTGAGCCTAGAGCCGTGAGCATGGAGATTTGAGCCTGGAGTCCGGAGCCTGGAAATGACCCGTGCTTAAGCCTGAAGCCTGGGAGCCTGGAGCCTGGAGCGCGGAGCAAGGAGCGTGGAGCCTAGAGCCCGTGCCTTGAGCCGTAGACTGAAAGTGACCCCATGAATGGAACATGACTGGAAATTGGAACTGACTCCGTGCCAAGAGCCTGGAGCCCGGAGCCTTTAGTCTTGAGCATGGAGCCCGCAGCCCGCAGCCGTAGCCTGGAGCTTGGAGCCTTAAGCCAGGAGCATTGAGCCCTTAGCCTGGAGCCTTAACTCTGGAGTCTGGAGCAATGACCGCGGAGCATGGAGCCTTGAGCCATGAGCCTGGAGCCTTAAGCATGGAGTCTAAAGCAGGAGCCTGGAGCCTGAGCTGAAGCCAGGAGCCTGAGCCCTGAGCCTGGAGCTGGAGCCTGGAGCCTGGAGCCTGCAGCCTTGACTCTGGAGTCTTGAGCAATGACTGCGGAGCATGGAGCCTTGAGCCTGGAGCCTGGAGCCTGAGCCAGGAGCCTGGAGCCCTGAGCCTGGAGCCTGGAGCCTGAAGCCAGGAGCACTGAGCCCTTAGCCTGGAGCCTGGAGCTAGATCTGGAGTCTGGAACAATGACTGCGGAGCATGGAGCCTTGAGCCATGAGCCTGGAGCTGGAGCCTGGAGCCTTAAGCCAAGAGCCTGGAGCCCTGAGCCTGGAGCCTGGAGCCCTGAGCCTGGAGCCTTAAGCCAAGAGCCTGGAGCCTGAGCCTGGAGCCTTGACTCTGGAGTCTGGAGCCCTGACACCAAAGCATGGAGCCTTGAGCCTGGAACTGACCCGAGCCTGGAGCCTGGAGCCTGGAGCCAAGAGCTTTAAGCATGGCGCCATGAGGCGGGAGCCGGAGACCGGAGCCTGGTGACTTGAGCCTGGAACTGACCCTGAGCCTTGAGCTTGGAGCCTTGTCCCCGGAGCATGGAAGTTACACCGTGCCTGGAGCCTTGAGCTTGGAGCCTTAAGCCTGGAGCCTAGTGCTGGGAGCCTTGAGCCTGGAGCGCGTAGAAACGAACCTGGACTATGGAGCCTGTAGCCTTGAACTTACCCCAAGCCCCAAAGTGGAGCCAAAAACCTGGAGACTGGAACTTGGAACTGACCCATGCCAAGAGCCATGAGCCTGGAGCCTTTAGCCTTGAGCCTAGAGCCTTGAGCTGGAGCCTGAAGCCAGGAGCACTGAGCCCTTAGCCTGGAGCCTAGACTCTGGAGTCTGGAGCAATGACCGCGGAGCATGGAGCCTTGAGCCATGAGCCTGGAGCCTGAAGCCAGGAGCCTGGAGCCCTGAGCCTGGAGCCCTGAGTTTGGAGCCTGAAGCCTTGACTCTGGAGTTTGGAGCCCTGACACCAAAGCATGGAGCCTTGAGCCATGAGCCTGGAGCCTGAAGCCAGGAGCCTGGAGCCCTGAGCCTGGAGCCCTGAGCTTGGAGCCTGAAGCCTTGACTCTGGAGTTTGGAGCCCTGACACCAAAGCATTGAGCCTTGAGCCTGGAACTGACCCTGAGCCTTTATCCTGGAGCTCTAAGCATGGCGCCATGAGGCGGGAGCCCAAAGACCGGAGCCTGGTGACTTGAGCCTGGAACTGACCCTGAGCCTTGAGCTTGGAGCCTTGTGCCGGAGTATGGAACTTACACCGTGCCTGGAGCCTTGAGCTTGGAGCCTTTAGCCTGGAGCCTAGTGCTGGGAGCCTTGAGCCTGGAACGCGTAGAAACGAACTGGTCTATGGAGCCTGTAGCCTGGAACTGACCCCAAGCCCCAAAGTGGAGCCAAAAACCTGGAGCATGGAGCACGCAGCCAAGCCCACAGCCCACAGCCCGCAGCCTGAGCCTGGAGCCTGAGCCAGAGCCTTGAGCCTGGAGCCTTCGTGGAGCCTTGAGCCTGGAGCCTTGGAGCCTGGAGCC